>NC_091980.1:192700911-193000911 GCF_044704955.1 Pristiophorus japonicus | reverse complement strand
CTTTTCAGAATGCCAGGCAGTGACTAGTGGGGTGCCGCAGGGCTCAGTGCTGGGACCCCAGCTATTTACAATATACATCAATGATTTAGATGAAGGAATTGAGTATAGTATCTCCAAGTTTGCAGATGACACTAAGCTGGGTGGCGGTGTGAGCTGTGAAGAGGATGCTTAGAGGCTGCAGGGTGACTTGGACAGGTTAGGTGAGTGGACAAATGCATGGCAGATGCAGTATAATGTGGATAAATGTGAGGTTATCCACTTTGTTGGCAAAAACACGAGGGCAGAATATTATCTGAATGGCGGCAGATTAGGAAAAGGGGAGGTGCAACGAGACCTGGGTGTCATGGTACATCTGTCATTGAAAGTTGGCATGCAGGTACAGCAGGCGGTGAAGAAGGAAAATGGCATGTTGGCCTTCATAGCTAGGGGATTTGAGTATAAGAGCAGGGAGGTCTTACTGCAGTTGTACAGGGCGTTGGTGAGGCCTCCCCTGGAATATTGTGTTCAGTTTTGGTCTCCTAATCTGAGGAAGGACATTCTTGCTATTGAGGAGTGCAGCGAAGGTTCACCAGACTGATTCCCAGGATGTCAGGACCGACATATGAGGAGAAACTGGATCGACTGGGCCTGTATTCACTGGAGTTTAGAAAAATGAGAGGGGATTTCATAGAAACATATAAAATACTGACGGGACTGGACAGGTTAGATGCAGGAAGAATGTTCCCGATGTTGGTGAGGTCCAGTACGAGGGGACACAGTCTAAGGATAAGGGGTAAGCCATTTAGGACCGAGGTGAGGAGAAACCTCTTCACTCAGAGAGTTGTTGACCTGTGGAATTCACTACCGCAGAGAGTTGTTGATGCCAGTTCGTTGGATATATTCAAGAGGGAGTTAGATATTGCCCTTATGGCTAAAGGGATCAAGGGGTATGGAGTGAAAGCAGGAAAGAGGTACTGAGGTGATGATCAGCCATGATCTTATTGAATGATGGTGCGGGCTCGAAGGGCCGAATGGCCTACTCCTGCACCTATTTTCTATGTTTCTATGCCCGTGTCCTAACTCGCACCAAGTCCTGCTCATCCATCACCCCTATGCTCGCTGACCTGCATTGGCTTCCGGTTAAGCAACGCCTCGATTTCCAAATTCTCATCCTTATTTTCAAATCCCTCCATGGCCTCGCTCCTCCCTATCTCTGTAATCTCCACCCCCGAGATGTCTGCGCTCCTCTAATTCTGCCCTCCTGAGCATCCCTGATTATAATCGCTAATTGGTGGCCGTGCCTTCTTTTGCCTAGGCCCCAAGCTCTGGAACTTCCCGCCTAAACCTCTCCACCTCTATGTTCTTCCTTCAAGACGCTCCTTAAAACATACCTCTTTGACTAAGCTTTTGGTCACCTGCGCTAATTTCTCATTGTGCGGCTCGGTGTCAAATTTTTTATTATATAATACTCCTGTGAAGCGCCTTGGGACCTTTCACTATGTTAAAGGGGCTATATAAATACAAGTTGTTGTTGTTGTCGTTGTTGATTGGTGCAAAGGATACAATTTCACCACATTACTGCCTGGAAAATGGCCTATACCTGTTTAATAATATATCAAACATAATATCAAACATAAGTTCAAGAAAATCTTTTTTTATAAATAATAAATAGTGTGTTTCTCTGGTGGCTTTGGATAAATATAACATCTGTTATGTTAATTAAGCCATACAACTCAGGGAGGTCCTGGGATTAATCCCTGGACTGTGTTGAGTTAACTGATCACAGATGTGGTCGAAGTAAGGGCACTACAATTAGCCTCAGTGTCACCATTTTTCTACTAACGTCTTTTGTTTTAAATTGTAGGAAACTTATATGCTTTTAACATGTTTAAAGCCATTGTTCCATTTTGGACAATCTTATGCATCACAACTTTTGGAAAATGTGTTAATTTTATTGGCTATAATTACCCAGGTCTTTCAATGACTGCAGTAGGCGCCATTTACGATACAGTACCGGTAAATATATGTTTTCCCTTTCGTGTGCTCTTTCACTAGAATAAGTAATTAAGACCCACCGAAATGTGATCTACATGTGGACTTCACTGCAGTCACAAATTTCCACCATTTATCACCAGAGCAGTTAGGTCAATTTTCACGCATCAAGAAACTCATTTTCTCTTAAAGTGAGAAATCTAACTAATTCCAGCTAACTTAACATGAGATAGTTTAACTACAACCAGTAGGAAAAGTAGAATCTGACAGGTCTGGGTGGGATAGAATGTGTTGTTAATGTGCAAACAGAAATAGGGCAATGGAATGATGCTCTCGACCAGGATCATTAAGATTACAACTGCAAAAGAAAGTGAGCCTTCTCCTTAGGATGGCTAGCAACTGTACCATCACGATGGAAAAGGAGCAGGAAGAAGAATTTATAGAAGTTACAAGAGACAGGACAAGAAGGAATGACTGCTGGAGGAGCCGGGGGACAATAGTTGACACTTTCTTAAGTTTATAATAGTGAATTTTCATAAGTTACAAGCAGAGATAAAATTGGCTAAGGGTATTTCTGAGTACATCAGAATGATAAGCATGATTGAACCAATTAAAACATTCCACACCGGTAAGGATAACACTGGTAAGTATCAGAATAGTAACGACAGAAAAGAAAATCACAAAGAGTGATATAGTTGGCTGACGTATACCACCGAGGGAATTAGTTTAGAGAGTATGATTTGTTGCAGGATATTCTGCAAGACATAGATTTGACTTAGTAATCAGAAGAGCCCAATAATGAGAAGCCAGATACAGCATAGGATTTAGGATTGAATGTGAGGAAAAGGTCAAGATGATCAGGTGAATTACCGTACAATAAAGATACAGGCTTTTACTGGTCAGTCAGTTCGGATGAAGGATCTGCGTCAGAAAACTGATCTACCTTTTCTCTTTTCAGATGCAGACAGGGATGTGAATCTCCATCATATTTTTTTTATAGGCTATTGTCAATTTTGCAATAACTATAGAACAATAAAATAACTGCTTTTCATTCTGAGCTTCAAAGAAATGTAAATTGGGGAAAAGAACAGAAAAGAAAATTAGAAAGGTTGAACAACATAAGTTGTATTTTGTACAGTTGACAAAAAAAATAGAAAAGTTCTCTAGCAGAAAAGTCAGTATTTTCAAGACCTGGAACATACCCATTCTCAATTGAAAACTATTTTAATTCTATTAATCACTTCTCGAACAATGGGGATAATTTTCTATCCTCACTGCATGAGCAGTAATCTGGCTGAGAGGTTTGTCTGCCCTTGATAGAACCCGTTCGATTTTCATTCCATTGAAATCACTGAACTGAAAATCAAGCAAGTTCGATAATAGGTGGCCGATCCATTCTGTCAGATTACCATGCATGTGGTGAAGACAACAATTTACCCCATTGAGTCCTCAAATTATCCTCATCACTCTTTTCCCATGCAAAAGAATATTGATGGAAATGACAATTAACAATCATTATTCCACACGATATTCCAAATGTTTCCTTAACGATGAGTTACACAAAAGTTAAAACCTATTTTGACTCAATCAACAACAAAACAACAACTTGCATTTCATCATCATAGGCGGTCCCTCGAACGAGGATGACTTGCTTCCACGAGAGTTCACAGATGTTTAAGTGAAGGACCCGATGTTCCAATTGAGGGGGTGGAAGATGCCTGTGCGTGGATTTTTTGAATATGTGGTGACCGTTGCACATCAGCCACCACACGGGTTTGACACAGCTAGGCCTTTATCCAGTGGCAAGGATTAACCAGGATGACTGGAGACCTGCTCTGCTGCACAGACCTAGTACACACACATATCGCAGTGTGGGCTGGCCTGTGCTGCCCCTGGGCCCTCGGCTCTTCTGGGCCCTGTACCCTCATTCACCACACCTTCGCCCACGATGTTCCAGGGCCCAGCCCTCCAGCTCTATTTATAGCCCCGACCTTCAGTGGTGTTCTCACACAGGTCGGGGTGGCCCATGATGTTCCAGGGCCCAGCCCTCCAGCTCTATTTATAGCCCTGACCAGCGGTGGTGTTCTCGCACAGGTCGGGGTGGCCCATGATGTTCCAGGGCCTAGCCCTCCAGCTCTATTTATAGCCCCGACCAGCGGTGGTGTTCTCGCACAGGTCGGGGTGGCCCATGATGTTCCAGGGCCTGGCGCAGTGCCTATAACATAGTAAAATGTCCCAAGCCGCTTCACAGGAGCGTTATCAGACAAAATTTGACACCGAGCCACTAAGGAGATATTAGGACAGGTGACCAAAACAAATATCCTTGAGTGATAAATTAACAGATTCAAAATTCCCTACTTTATGTATATCCCTTTTGAATACAGGGATTACATGAGTTGCCATGTAACACCCCAGCATTTATGAACATCCTGAAAATATTAACAAGAGCCTCATATATTTTCTCACTTGCTTCCTTGAGGAATCTCATGTGTATCCCATCTGGTCCTAGTGCCCTGTAAACATTTAATACTTTCAGGTTTCTTCTTGCGCATGCTTCACTGACCTCTGCGTATGTTATAGTCCCCCAAGACAGTTTGACTGGACCTAGAATTTTATGTGTATAATTAATTTAACACATCTGCCATTTCCTGATGCCACCTTCCTGACCCATGATATTTCTATCCAACTTCTCTCTTAAAGAAGCTCTCTAGTATTTCACACACTACATATTTCATAGATAGCATTGACCCTGTAATCATTTCCCTTTCTTTCTAATGCCATGATATCAAATCCCTTCATGGCCTATCCACGCCCTATCTCTGTAATCTCCTTCAGCCTCACAACACTGCGCCCGCCCCCCCCCCCCCACCCCCGAGATGTCTGCGCTCCTCAAATTCTGCCCTCTTGACCATCCCTGATTATAACTACTCAACCATTGATGGCCGTGCCTTCAGCTGCCTAGGCCCCAAGCTCTGGAACTCCCTCCCCAAACCTCTCCGCCTCTGTACCTCTCATTCCTCCTTTAAGACGCTCCTTAAAACCTACCCTTTTTTTAACCAAGCTTTTGGTTATCTGTTGTAACTTCTTCTTATGTGGCTCGATGTCAAATTTATTTGTTTTGTTTTATAATACTCCTGTGAAGTGCCTTGGGCCGTTTTACTATGTTAAAGGTGCTATATAAATACAAGTTGTTGTTGTTGTTGTTGTTGTTGTAATACTCTTTATAACTTGTCCTTAACTGCTACGAGGGCATCGTCCTTGGTTTCCTAGTGGTCCAGCCAGAGATTTCTTACCACGAGATTTCTTACCCAGGATGTCGAGAAAGTGCTCATCAGCCAGAATTAAGTTTCTGATGTCCACAGCCACGATGAACAATGTTGCATAGAGACCCAGGGATTGATGGTTCAAAACTGGTCATGCTTCCTGATCATTCCACCATTGTGCCCCAGTGAAACATATAAACAAAGAAATCTACAGCGCAGAAGGAGGCCACTTTGGCCCATCATGTCCGTGCCGACCGACAAAGAACCACACAACCCTCGGTCAGCAACCCTGAAGGGTACATATAAACCTATGGACAATGAAACGGAAAGGCAAAGAGCACCCAGCCCAACCAGTCCACCCCACACAACTGCAACACCCCTTACATCGAAACATTCTACATTCCACCCAACCGGAGCCATGTGATCTCCTGGGAGAGGCAAAAAGCAGATAAAAACCCAGGCCAATTGGGGGAAAAAATCTGGAAAAACTCCTCTCCGACCCATCCAGGCGATTGAAACAAGTCCAGGAGATCACCCTGGCTGTATTCGATTCACTGCAGTACTTACCATCATATCTGCGCCAGCCAACAAGAGGTTATCCAGTCTAATCTCACTTGTCAGTTCTAGGTCCGCAACCCCGCAGGTCACGGCACTTTAAGTGCCTATCCGAGCACTGTTTAAATGTGGTGAGAGTTTCTGCATTCACCACCCTTCCAGACAGTGAGTTCCAGGCCCCCACAACCCTCTGCGTGAAGAAGCCTTCCCTCAAATCCTCTCTGAGCCTTCCACCTTAAAACTATGCCCCTCGTAATTGACCCCTCCACCAAGGGAAATAGGCCCTTGCTATTCACTATATCCAGGCCCCTCAAAATGTTGTACACCTCAATGAGGTCTCCTCTCAGCCTTTTCTGTTCCAATGAGAACAAACCCAGCCTATTCAATTTGTCCTTATAGCTAAGATTCTCCATTCCAGGCAGCATCCTAGTAAATCTCCTCTGCACCCTCTCTAGTGCAATCACGTCCTTCCTATAATACGACGACCAGAATTGCACACAGCACTCCAGCTGTGGCCTAACCAGAGTATTATACAATTTAAGCATAACCTCCCTGCTCTTGTATTCTATGCATCGGCCAATAAAGGCAAGCATTCCGTATGTCTTCTTAACCACCGTAACCACCTGGCCTGCTACTTTCAGGGATCTGTGGACAAGCACTCCAAGATCCCTTTGTTCATCTACACTTTTAAGTAGCCTACCACTTGATGTGGATACCCTATCCTTATTAGCCCTCCCAAAGTGCATTACCTCACACTTCTCCGAATTAAATTCCATTTGCCACTGCTCTGCCCACCTGACCAGTAGATTGATATCTTCCTGTAGTCCATGACTTTCCTCTTCATTATCAACCACACAGCCAATTTTACTGTCATCTGCAAACTTCTTAATCATATTCCCTATATTCAAATCGAGATCATTGATGTATGCCACAAAAAGCAAGAGACCCAGTGTAATGACTCAAGTCTGGTTACTGTAAACTCACTCAGGTGCAACCTGATCCATCTTTCCAGCCCGAGAGTGCCTGCGTGACAAAGACACCCCGCTTATATGCAGGTGACCAAGCATACATGCCACATGCATAGAGCCCAATGACCTCCGACCGCGGCACCCTCTGGTGTCTGGTGACCCCCAAGCATTAAGACATAACAACATCCCCCTTTTAAAATCTTAACAACAGTATTTTTACAAATTAAGATGGTCTGGGGCTTTCCTCTCGTGAGTTGATCGTCTCAGTTCAACTTTGGCTCTGGGTGAGCGTTCTGAGTCCGTTGAGATGGAGGGCTGAGTAGCCGATCTGATGGGACTGGTCATGACCACATCAGAGACTGAAGGTTCAGAGTCAGTAATATCAGCAGAGTCCTCCGATGAGTGAACAATGGTTGGTTGGTCACTGACTGCATCTTCCTCACTCGGTTCCAGTTCATCCGTGTGCCGCAGTTTAACCTGGTCAAGGTGTTTCCAGGCCACCATACATAGAAACATAGAAACATAGAAAATAGGTGCAGGAGTAGGCCATTCGGCCCTTCGAGCCTGCACCGCCATTCAATGAGTTCATGGCTGAACATGCAACTTCAGTACCCCATTCCTGCTTTCTCATCATATCCCTTGATCCCCCGAGTAGTAAGGACTACATCTAACTTCTTTTTTAATATATTTAGTGAATTGGCCTCAACAACTTTCTGTGTTAGAGAATTCCACAAGTTCACCACTCTCTGGGTGAAGAAATTTCTCCTCATCTCAGTCCTAAATGGCTTACCCCTTATCCTTAGACTGTAACCCCTGGTTCTGGACTTCCCCAACATTGGGAACATTCTTCCTGCATCTAACCTGTCTAAACCCGTCAGAATTTTAAACGTTTCTATGAGATCCTCCCTCATTCTTCTGAACTCCAGTGAATACAAGTCAGTCCCGCCATCCCGGGAATCAGTCTGGTGAATCTTCGCTGCACTCCCTCAATAACAAGAATGTCCTTCCTCAAGTTAGGAGACCAAAACTGTACACAATTCTCCAGGTGTGGCCTCACCAAGGCCCTGTATAACTGTAGTAACACCTCCCTGCCCCTGTACTCAAATCCCCTCGCTATGAAGGCCAACATGCCATTTGCTTTCTTAACCGCCTGCTGTACCTGCTTGCCAACCTTCAATGACTGATGTACCATGACACCCAGGTCTCATTGCACCTCCCCTTTTCCTAATCTGTCACCATTCAGATAATAGTCTGTCTCTCTGTTTTTACAACCAAAGTGGATAACCTTACATTTATCCACATTATATTTCATCTGCCATGCATTTGCCCACTCACCTAACCTATCCAAGTCACTCTGCAGCCTCATAGCATCCTCCTCGCAGCTCACACTGCCACCCAACTTAGTGTCATCCGCAAATTTGGAGATACTACATTTAATCCCCTCGTCTAAATCATTAATGTACAATGTAAACAGCTGGGGCAACAGCAAAGAACCTTGCGGTACCCCACTAGTCACTGCCTGCCATTCTGAAAAGTACCCATTTACTCCTACTCTTTGCTTCCCGTCTGACAACCAGTTCTCAATCCACGTCAGCACACTACCCCCAATTCCATGTGCTTTAACTTTGCACCTTAATCTCTTGTGTGGGACCTTGTCAAAAGCCTTCTAAAAGTCCAAATACACCACATCAACTGGTTCCCCCTTGTCCACTCTACTGGAAACATCTTCAAAAAATTCCAGAAGATTTGTCAAGCATGATTTCCCTTTCATAAATCCATGCTGACTTGGACCTATCATGTCACCTCTTTCCAAATGCGCTGCTATGACATCCTTATTAATTGATTCCATCATTTTACCCACTACCGATGTCAGGCTGACCAGTCTATAGTTCCTTGTTTTCTCTCTCCCTCCTTTTTTAAAAAGTGGGGTTACATTGGCTACCTTCCACTCCATAGGAACTGATCCAGAGTCTATGGAATGTTGGAAAATGACTGTCAATGCATCTGCTATTTCCAAGGTCACCTCCTTAAGTACTCTGGGATGCAGTCCATCAGGCCCTGGGGATTTATCGGTCTTCAGTCCCATCAATTTCCCCAACACAATTTCCCGACTAATAAGGATTTCCCTCAGTTCCTCCTTCTTACTAGACCCTCTGACCCCTTTTATATCCGGAAGGTTGTTTGTGTACTCCTTAGTGAATACTAAACCAAAGTACTTGTTCAAGCGGTCTACCATTTCTTTGTTCCCCGTTATGACTTCCCCTGATTCTGACTGCAGGGGACCTACGTTTGTCTTTACTAACCTTTTTCTCTTTACATATCTATAGAAGCTTTTGCAGTCCGTCTTAATGTTCCCTGCAAGCTTCCTCTCGTACTCTATTTTCCCTGCCCTAATCAAACCCTTTGTCCTCCTTTGCTGAGTTCTAAATTTCTCCCAGTCCCTGGGTTCGCTGCTATTTCTGGCCAATTTGTATGCCACTTCCTTGGCTTTAATACTATCCCTGATTTCCCTTGATAGCCACGGTTGAGCCACCTTCCCTTTTTTATTTTTATGCCAGACAGGGATGTACAATTGTTGTAGTTCATCCATGCGGTCTCTAAATGTCTGCCATTGCCTATCCACTGTCAAACCCTTAAGTATCATTCGCCAATCTATCCCAGCCAATTCACGCCTCATACCTTCAAAGTTACCCTTCTTTAAGTTCTGGACCATGGTCTCTGAATTAACTGTTTCATTCTCCATCCTAATGTAGAATTCCACCATATTATGGTCACTCTTCCCCAAGGGGCCTTGCACAATGAGATTGCTAATTAATCCTTTCTCATTACACAACACCCAGTCTAAGATGGCCTCCCCCCTAGTTGGTTCCTCGACTTATTGGTCTGGAAAACCATCCCTTATGCACTCCAGGAAATCCTCCTCCACCGTATTTTTTCCAGTTTGGTTAGCCCAATCTATATGCATATTAAAGTCACTCATGATAACTGCTGCACCTTTATTGCATGCACCCCTAATTTCCTGTTTGATGCCCTCCCCAACATCACTACTATTGTTTGGAGGTCTGTACACAACTCCCACTAGCGTTTTCTGCCCTTTGGTGTTCCGTAACTCCACCCATACCGATACCACATCATCCAGGCTAATGTCTTTCCTTACAATTGCATTAATTTCCTCTTTAACCAGCAACGCCACCCCGCCTCTTTTTCCTTTCTGTCTATCCTTCCTAAATGTTGAATACCCTTGGATGTTGAGTTCCCAGCCTTGGTCATCCTGGAGACATGTCTCCATGATGCCAACCACATCGTATCCGTTAACTGCTATCTGCATAGTTAATTCGTCCACCTTATTCCGAATACTCCTCGCATTGAGGCACAGAGCCTTCAGGCTTGCCTTTTTAACACACCCTTTAGAATTTTGCTGCAAAGTGGCCCTTTTTGTTTTTTGCCTTGGGTTTCTCTGCCCTCCACTTTTACTCATCTCCTTTCTGTCTTTTGCTTCTGTCTCCATTTTGTTTCCCTCTGTCTCCCTGCATTGGTTCCCATTCCCTTGCACATTAGTTTAACTCCTCCCCAACAGCACTAGCAAACACTCCTCCTATGACATTGGTTCCGGTCCTGCCTAGGTGCAGACCGTCCGGTTTGTACTGGTCCCACCTCCCCCAGAACCGGTTCCAATGCCCCAGGAATTTGAATCCCTCCCTGCTGCACCACTGCTCAAGCCACGTATTCATCTGAGCTATCCTACGATTCCTACTCTGACTAGCATGTGGCACTGGTAGCAATCCCGAGATTACTACTTTTGAGGTCCTACTTTTTAATTTAGCTCCTAGCTCCTTAAATTCGTCTCGTAGGACCTCATCCCGTTTTTTACCTATATCGTTGGTACCAATGTGCACCACGACAACTGGCTTTTCACCTCCTTTTTCAGAATGTCCTGCACCCGCTCCAAGACATCCTTGACCCTTGCACCAGGGAGGCAACATACCATCCTGGAGTCTCGGTTGCGGCCGCAGAAACGCCTATCTATTCCCCTTACAATTGAATCCCCGATCACTATCGCTCTCCCACTCTTTTTCCTGCCCTCCTGTGCAGCACAGCCAGCCATGGTGCCATGAACTTGGCTGCTGCTGCCCTCCCCTGATGAGTCATCCCCCTCAACAGTACTCTGTTTTGCAGGGGGATGACCGCAGGGGACCCCTGCACTACCTTCTTTGCACTGCTCTTCCTGTTGGTCTTCCATTCCCTATCTGGCTGTGGACCCTTTACCTGCGGTAAGACCAACTCGCTACATGTGCTAATCACGTCATTCTCAGCATCGTGGATACTCCAGAGTGAATCCACCTTCAGCTCCAATTCTGCAACGCGGTCCGTCAGGAGCTGGAGGCAGATACACTTCCCGCAGATGTTGTCGTCAGGGACACCAGAAGTGTCCCTGAGTTCCCACATAGTACAGGAGGAGTACATGAGACCTATAAGAATATAAGAACATAACAATTAGGAACAGGAGTAGGCCATCTAGCCCCTCGAGCCTGCTCTGCCATTCAACAAGATCATGGTTAATCTGGCCGTGGACTCAGCTCCACTTACCCGCCCGCTCCCCGTAACCCTTAATTCCCTTATTGGTTAAAAATCTATCTATCTGTGACTTGAATACATTCAATGAGCTAGCCTCAACTGCTTCCTTGGGCAGAGAATTCCACAGATTCACAACCCTCTGGGAGAAGAAATTCCTTCTCAACTCGGTTTTAAATTGGCTCCCCCGTATTTTGAGGCTGTGCCCCCTAGTTCTAGTCTCCCCGACCAGTGGAAACAACCTCTCTGCCTCTATCTTGTCTATCCCTTTCATGATTTTAAATGTTTCTATAAGATCACCCCTCATCCTTCTGAACTCCAACGAGTAAAGACCCAGTCTACTCAATCTGTCATCATAAGGTAACCCCCTCATCTCCGGAATCAGCCTAGTGAATCATCTCTGTACCCTCTCCAAAGCTAGTATATCCTTCCTTAAGTAAGGTGATCAAAACTGCACGCAGTACTCCAGGTGCGGCCTCACCAATACCCTATACAGTTGCAGAAGGACCTCCCTGCTTTTGAACTCCATCCCTCTTGCAATGAAGGCCAACATTCCATTCGCCTTCCTGACCTAGCAATGGACTTCATCATGACAATACCAGGATGAGTGCTATGGAGTTCACGTACAAATTTTTCTCGACCGTCCTTAGGCATGATTACACGATTACCGCACAGTAAATAGTCTGACTGAATGGACAGCTCATCTTTGCGACGGTTGTAAGGTTTGGTCTCCTCATGCATCTCCATAGGTATGGCAGACCAATCACCACTGAGTACACAACATTTCACAACTGATAAGATAGGGTCATGGCTGGTCCAGATCCTAATTTGTTGAGCAGTGACAAAGGTTCCTTCACTCTCAAAAGCATCCATTACTAACAGTAGATCTGCAGGTTGAGGCATCTCCATCTCAGTTGTGGATAAGGGCAGACGGCTCAGTGCATCGGCACAATTCTCAGTACCAGGTCTATGACGGATGACGTAATCATAGGGAGATGATGTCAGCGCCCACCTTTGAATGCAGGACGATGCATTGGTATTAATGCTTCGTTTTCTGTAAACATTGAAATAAGTGGCTTGTGATCCGTTTCTAGTTGAAAACGAAGACTAAACATGTACTGTGCATTTTTTTTACCCCATACACACAGGCCAAAGCTTCTTTCCCTACCATACTGTAAGCTCTTTCCGCAGCATATGCAACAGGTTGTAGTTTGCTCGATTCATTTGCTTGTTGGAGTACGCAGCCAACCCCATATGATGAAGCATCACAGGCCAATACAAGACGCTTACATGGATCATAATGAACAAGCAACTTGTTTGAACATAGCAGATTCTTGGCTTTCTCAAAGGCTCTATCTTGAGACGCACCCCAGACCCAGTTATCGCCTTTTCTTAGTAACACATGCAGTAGCTCTAGTAAAGTGCTCAATCTGGGTAAGAAATTACCAAAATAGTTGAGTAGCCCACGGAACGAGCGCAGCTCCGTCACATTCTGAGGCTTGGGTGCATTTTTGATGGCCTTGGTTTTCAAACCAGTGGGCCTGATGCCATCAGCAGCAATTTTCCTCCCGCGTGTCATCAGCAGTATCACGTCCTGTGACCAGAATGTCATCTTGAAACACGACAGTTCTAGGAACGGACTTCAGTAAACTCTTCAAATTCCTCTGAAATATGGCTGCAGCCGAACGAATCCCAAAAGGACACCTGCTGTAGACGAACAGTCCTTTATAGGTGTTGATGCAGGTGAGTTTCTTTGAAGTGTCAACAAGCTCCTGGGTCATATAGGCCGATGTCAGATCCAGTTTCATGAATGACCTTCCACCAGCTAGCATGCGAACAGGTCATCAGCCCTCGGTAATGGATACTGATCCTATTTCGAAAATCAGTTAATCGGAACCTTGTAGTCTCCACAAATCCTGACAGTGCCATCACTCTTCAACACAGGAACAATGGGACTATCCCACTCGTTAAACTCGACTGGTGATATGATCCCTTCACCCTGGAATCTGTCAAGCTCAATTTCAACCTTCTCCCTCATCATGTACGGAACAGACCGAGCTTTATGATAGACAGGCCTTGCATTGGAGTCCAGGTGAATCTGCACCTTGGCTCTCGTAAAATTACCAAGGCCCGGTTCAAACAAAGAAGGAAACTTTTTCAATACTTGAGCACACGAGTATCATCCACTGAGGACAACATCTTGACATCATTCCAGTTCAGCTTGATTTTCTCGAGCCAATTCCTGCCGAACAGCGTTGGACCATTACCTGGGACGATCCATAATGATAGATTGTGAACCACACCATCATATGACACCTCGATTGCTGCATTGCCGAGCACCGGTATGAGTTCCTTAGTGTAAGTACACAACCTGGCATTGACTGGATTCAGCTTCGGTTTTGCAACCTTAGTGTCCTACAGCTTTTCGAATGTCCTTTGACTCATTCGCGACTGGCTCGCACCCGTGTCCAGCTCCATTGATACAGGCATGCCATTCAGCTTCACATTAACGACTAACGGCTGGCTCTTGCTCAGGAACGAAGACAGTCCATTCACTTCCTCCTCGGGTTGCGTATCTGGGCCATCACTGAACTGGTTCTCATCAACCACATGGTGAGCCGCACCATGCTTGCTCTGTTGTGAACACATCCTGTGAAGATGTCCCACTTTCGAACATCCATTGCATGAGTATTGTCTAAACCGACAGTGATGAGACCGATGATTGCCCCCACAATACCAACATCTGGTTCGAACCAGTTGGCGGGCTCTGAGCAGCGGCAGGTTTCGCGCAAGCAGCTCTGCCCAAAAATGACATCATCTTGTTTACAGTACTTGCCGTGGAACACCGACTTGTTAAGGGGTAAGCCATTTAGGACTGAGATGAGGAGAAACTTCTTCACTCAGAGAGTTGTTAACCTGTGAAATTCTCTACCACAGAGAGTTGTTAATGCCAGTTCATTGGATATGTTCAAGAGGAAGTTAGATATGGCCCTTACGGCTAAAGGGATCAAGGGGTATGGAGAGAAAACAGGAAAGGGGTACTGAGGTGAATGATCAGCCATGATCTTATTGAATGGTGATGCAGGCTCGGAGGGCCGAATGGCCTACTCCTGCACCTATTTTCTATGTTTCTATGACATCTGCCTCAAATTATCATCCATTGTCATGCATGCCTGGGCAGTCACGATGGCCTTTTTCAAATCCAGCGTCTCTGCAGCCAACAGCTTCCTGAGGATCGCATCATGGCTGAGGCCTATCACGAAGACATCACGCAGCATTGGAATTCGCAGCTTCAGAGAGCTGTGGAAGCTGGGACATTGATTAAATTTAAGACAGAAATAGACAGTTTCTTAAACGATAAGGGGATAAGGGGTTATGGGGAGCAGGCGGGGAAGTGGAACTGAGTCCATGATCAGATCAGCCATGATCTTATTGAATGGCGGAGCAGGCTCGAGCGACCATAAGGCCTACTCCTGTTCCTATTTCTTATGTTCTTATTTGGCCCCTCAAGCCTGCTCCGCCATTTAATAAGATCATGGCTGATCTGATCTTGGCCTCAACTCCATTTTCCAGCCCGCTCCCCATAACGCTTGACTCCCCTATCGTTCAAAAATCTATCTATCTCTACCTTATATATATACAATGACCCAGCCTCAACTGCTCTCTGGGGTAGAGAATTCCAAACATTCACAGCCCTCAGAGAGAAGAAATTATTCCTCATCTCTGTTTTAAATGGGCGACCCCTTATTCTAACTATGCCCCCTAGTTCTAGATTTCCCCCACGAGGGGAAACATCCTCTCTGCATCTACCCTGTCCAGCCCCCTCAGAATCTTATACATGTCAATGCGATCACCTCTCAGTCTTTTAAACTCCAATGAGTATAGGCCCAACCTGCTCAACCTTGCTTCATAAGACAACCCCTTCATTTCAGGAATCAACCTAGTGAACCTTCTCTGAACAGCCTCCAATCCTTCCTTAAATAAGGAGATCAAAACTGTATGCAGTACACCAGGTGTGGCCTCACCAATACCCTGTACAGTTGTAGCAAGACTACCCTACTTTTATACACCATTCCCCTTGCAATAAAGGCCAACATTGCATTTGCCTTCCTAATTACTGTACCTGCATGCTAACTTTTTGTGTTTCATGTACAAGGACTCACAGATTTCTCTGTGGTGCAGCATTTTGTAGTTTCTCTCCATTAAAATAATAATTTGCTTTTTTATTTCCTACCAAAGTGGATAACCTCACATTTTCCCACAGTATTGCCAAATTTTTGCCCACTCACTTAACCTATCTTTATCCCTTTGCAGATTATCTGTCCTCTTCACAACTTGCTTTCCCACCTATCTTTGTCAGCAGATTTGGCTACATGACACTCAGTCCTTTCATCCAAGTCATTAATATAGATTGTAAATAGTTGAGGCCCCAGCACTGTGGTACTCCGCTCGTTACAGTTTGCCAACCTGAAAATGACTCATTTATCCTGACTCTCTGTTTTCTGTGATCCTCTATCCATGCCCCCAACCCCATGAGCTCTTATCTTGTGCAGTAACCTTTTCTGTGGCACCTTATCAAATGCCTTCTGGAAATCCAAATACACTATATCTACTTGTTCCCTTTTATCCACCCTGCTCATTACAACCTCAAAGAACTCTAGCAAATTTGTCAAACATAATTTCCCTTTCATAAAACCATGCTGACTCTGCTTGATTGTATGATGATTTTCTAAATGTTCTGCCACTACTTCATTAATAATGGACTCCAGCATTTACCCAATGACAGATGTTAGGCTAACTGGTCTATAGTTTCCTGCTTTCTGTCTCCCTCTTTTTTGAATGGGGGCGTTACATTTTCGGTTTTTCAATCCACTGGGACCGCTTCAGAATCTGGGGAATTTTGGTAGATTACAACCAATCCATTCACTATCTTTGCAGCCACTTCGATTGAGACCCTAGGATGCAGGCCATCGGGTCTCTCTGTATCCATTCTATCAAAACCTTTCATAATTTTAAAGACCTCCATTCGGTCTTCCCTCAGCCTTTTTTTTCCAAGGAGAAAAGAGACCCAGCCTGTTCATCCTATCCTGATATGTATACCCTCGCATTTCTGGTATCATCCTTGTAAATCCTCTCGACACCCTCTCCAGTGCTTCTAGATCCTTTTTATAATATGCCAACCAGAACTGTACGCAGTACTCTAAGTGTGGTCTAACCAAGTTTAGCATAACTTCCTTATCTTTCAATTCTATACCTCTAGAAATAAACCCTAGTGCTTGGTTTGCTTTTTTTAAGGCCTTGGTAATCTGCGTTGCAACTTTTAGTGATTTGTGTATTTGTACACCGTGATCCGGGTCGGAGAGAAATTTTCGCAGATTTTTTCTCCCTAAATTGGCCTGGGTTTTTATCTGCTTTTTGCCTCTCCCAGGAGATCACATGGCTCCGTGTTGGGGTGGAGTGCAGAATGTTTCAGTGTAAGGAGTGTCGCAGTTGTATGAGGCAGACTGGTTGAGCTGGGTGCTCTTTGCCTTTCCGCCATTGTTCAAAGGTTTATATGTAACCTTCAGGGCTGCTGGCCGAGGGCCGAGCGGCTCTTTGTCGGCCGGCGCGGACACGATGGGCCGAAATGGCCTCCTTCTGCGCTGTAAATTTCTATGTTTCTATCCCTTAGTTCCTCTAGCCCACCTAGACTCACACCCTCCAAGTAATGAGTGACCTCCCTAGTCTTCCTACCAAAATGTAATACCTCACATTTATGTGTGTTGAACTTAATTTGCCAATTATATGCCCATTCTGCAAGTTTATTAATGTCTTCCTGTAATTTGTTGCAATCCTCCTCAGTAGTGACTATTGCCCTCAATTTGGTGTCATCTGCAAATTTAGAAATTATGTTTCTGATTCCAAAGTCTAAATCGTTAATATAAATTGTGAACAACAGTGGTCCTAACACTGATCCTTGTGAACCCACCTTCTGCCACTGTGAATAGTTACCTTTTATCCCTACTCTCTGCTTTCTGCCATGAAGCCAGCTAGCTATCCATTCTGCTACTTGTCCCCTGACTCTGCATTCTCTGACCTTGTTCATCAGTCAATTATGGGGTACCTTATCGAAAGCCTTTTGAGAATCTGGATAATTTGCATCTAGTGCATTACCATTGTCTACTCTCTCTGTTACCTCTTCAAAAGATTCAATGAGGTTGGTCAAGCAAGACTTTCCCTTTTGATTGGTAAAGCTCCTGTGCCGCACCTTGGAACATTTTACTAAGTTAAAGGTGCTATATAAATGTAAGTTGATGTTGTTGATCATTTATCAGTGGAACAGTCAAATACATGAGTCTTTAGGGCTGAAATTATACTGCAGCTGCCAATTTCAGACAGGTATCTGTGAAATGCAGTACTCAGCTAAAAGACTGATACTGCTCAGTGCATCCACCTAGATCATACAATGTCATCCATAAAGAATTAAGCCTGTGCCCTTGAACAAGTGCTCAGTACTCTGCTTTCAAGTTTACTAATTTATAATGTGAGGCAAGCGCATACAGCAGCAGCATATAATAAAATCGTTCGATGCATAACTTTCCAAGGCAGTACAGTGGACAATCTAGGTATTTTTAAAATGTGGCTTTGAGGTGGACTATCATACTGCAGCCAGCGTGAACTCAATTTGTCCTGAGACCACCTCCAGGCAGGGGACGGGGGGCACACTGCTTGGCTTTAGTCTGCTGGCTGGGGCATCAAATCATCTTCTGACACGTTTAAAACCGTTTTGCGCTGACTTGAACGTGGCAGCATAACTGCAGCCTAAAGCACAGAACCCAATAAATATATAGTGCAATTAACTGATGGCCATGAAATAAGCCCCAGAAAATGTCCAGTAAACTAACCTGATGCGGCAATGTTAGTTGTACAGTTAGTGCCAATGACGAGTGGAGAAAATATCGTAATGAATGCGGACCTTACAACTTAAAAAAAAAAGTGAGGTTGGAGACTCAGCCAAGTGTCGTTGGCGCTAGGTGTAGCCACATTTGCTGAGGATTCAGCGCGGAGAGACCCCTGGAAGCTTTGGATTGTCGAATCCTTAATAATAAATATACCAGTAAGCTCAGTAGTAAGTGTACGTGTATTAATATTGCGAGTGGTGGTCAGCAAGAACAGCAGTGAATGAAAATACCGCAACAGTGCAGCTTATAGCTATTCAAAATAGATCTGTGCAATCGGTTTAGGAAATAATCTAAAATTGCACAGCATTCCGCTTCGTGTGTGAAGTCAAGAGAAAACTTAATTCGCGCCAAAATATGGCAAATGAAAAAAAATTGAAGGTTACAAACGTTTATTTTTTTTATATATATATGATTGATGCGCCCAAAATATACATGTAAATTTTGATCCGAAACTGTTGTGGTTTTTTTTGGCGTTTTTTTTCCGGAAAATGCAGTGTTCATTTTCAGCAAATGTGTTGTTGCGAGATTACTTTATCTGCGCGAAAAGCCAGGTTCCAGGAGCAGGAGGTGCGGGCGGTGAAGGCGGAGACTGCGGGAAGGCCCACCCTGCTGGCGTTACCATGGCAAGCGGCGCGGCGCGGCGGCCGCCTGTGGCCAGCCAGGATGGAAGCAGGCGGCGGGCTCCAATGGAGATAACCCATCGCCACTCAAACTCCTGCACTCCCTGATCTCACCCCAACAACCTCTTAACGCAAAAAATATATAAGGGGGAAAATGGCGGATAATGACAACTCGTCATCTGTAAGTCTTTTGATTTTATTAATGAGAAAAGCAAATAGCTGAAATGGGTCTTTTTTTCATTTTAAAAAGTGGTAATTTTGACGCGATTATATTTTCTCTTCTCCCAGCCCACCACCACCTTCTCTCCCAACCTGATCATCTAAAGTGCGGTCGTATTTTTCGGTCACCTGGTTATTAAATTGTGGAAAATAAACTTTGCAAACTACGGATTCCGTTGAAATGCTTGGCATTTAGCTGAGCTTTCGTGGCAGCTTCAGGGCTCACTTGCTGCACTTTGGAGCTCAGTCTCGACACTTTACAGTGAAGTGTAATTTTCTGCTATTGCTGATTTTTTTAAAAACACATTGTAAACTTAGCACGTGTCTGACCATTTGTTTTCACTGCGGGACAAGTTTTGTTTGTGACTGCTGGCTGGAAAATGGGTTTGTGATCGGAATTATCGACATGAATATATTCGGGCTGGTTTATCTGTGTTTTGAAAGTTTTTGCCAGTTCGGGCAAAGTCCATTTTAATGGGAGATCTTAACCAGTTGCTGCAGTGAGGCTGGCGTGTTTACCTTATACACGTTGTAGGTTCCTTTATTTTTCTTTAAACAGAGTACATTATAAACCTTGCGCATTACCAGTGTTGTAGATCAAATCGCCCCCTAACGAAATTAAAATGCACCGAAATATTGTCCAGTTTGATGTTGCTTTAGAAATTTACAATTGTCGAATGCATTGTTCATTTTACAGACTGAGCCCTTTGTCGGTGAGATCAAAAATGGGTTGAAACCGTCGATGAAGATGAGCATTATGGGGATGGTTCATTCAAAACCTAACAGGTAGGGCGAGCTGGGACACCTCTTTCACGCGCGACTGGATTCAGGGGTAATTCTCGTTCATCGTATCCCGCAGTTCAGCATTGCTGCACGAACAGTGCACTGTCTGTAGCCCGGACATTGATGGTTAATTACTTCAGGCAGAGAAGAAGGAATGTTGCTCTCGGCCTCTTATCACAGTTCCGTACAAACGAGTGGGTATTGAGTTGCAAAAAGGTGGTTTGGTCAGCAAAGGTTTATCCAGTTAAAAATTAAGCTTTTTTTTTGGGTAAAAGAGCATTGTGAAGGAGCTGAAAACAAAAGTGTTGTAAATAACGAATGGAACCTGTTAGTTAAGGACCAGACAGTGTTGCAATTTTTTTCACAAAGCCTAATGCCTAAAATCATACTGTAAAATGATAAACGACCATACATTACACACACACACACACACACACACACACATACGCTTTGGTCAGTCTCTTGAGAAAATAATTTTACTTGGCTCCAAGAGTTAATTTGTGATCCAACCAGTCATGTGGAGTGCCACAGTTTGCTGTGAGTCTTAGAGTAACTGGGCAGGAATGTTTTCAGGGCAACAAACTTTGAGGCATGTCAGAGGTCATTATTTCAAAAGCACAAACATTCTACTTTTAAGAGTTTCTCATTTTGATGCACACAATGTGTTAGCCCTTTAACAGAGAATGTTCTTGTGCAGAGGAAGAGAGCATCTTTTTAATCCCAAAGTTTTTTTGATGTGAATGATGCCAAGGAAGCAATGGTAAACACCACTGAGAAATTGTGACAACATTTCAGACCAATTTAGTACGCTAACATTTTTGTGCTGTTTTCAGTGTAGATGTTTCCATTTCAGAGCTCTTTTGTTTGATTCTGTTCCTAAGGGTGAGTCCCTGTTACTGTGTCCTCTCCCCTCACTGTTAGGTCCCCATCCTGTTCCTATGGCAGCTGAGATCAGAAGTTCAGCATATAGGGAATCACAGGCCCTTTCAAGTTACTCCAGAACTTTTGATTACTTTCTGCAGGACGGTTACAGGGGCAACTTCTGGTACCACACCCAAGTAGTCATTCTTCATGTGTGGGGCAACAGGGGCAGAAACCACTTGTATTTCTATAGCGCTCCTCGTGTGTAGAAAGAAATCTTGAAATGTTTAAATTAAGGTTAAAAGAACACAGAACACCAAACAGGATGGAAAACGAGCCAGAGATTGTATGTCAAGGTCCTGCACCTCCGAACTTAGCCTGAAACAGCAGCTGCAAAGATTAACACATGTACATGCTGGCTGGAGCCAACGAGGATGGATTTTATTTTACCAACATTAAGCTGGAGAAAATTGTACATTCCTGTCTGGCATAAAAATAAAAAAGGGAAGGTGGCTCAACCGTGGCTATCAAGGGAAATCAGGGATAGTATTAAAGCCAAGGAAGTGGCATACAAATTGGCCAGAAATAGCAGCGAACCTGGGGACTGGGAGAAATTTAGAACTCAGCAGAGGAGGACAAAGGGTTTGATTAGGGCAGGGAAAATGGAGTATGAGAAGAAGCTTGCAGGGAACATTAAGATGGATTGCAAAACTTTCTATAGATATGTAAAGAGAAAAAGGTTAGTAAAGACAAACATAGGTCCCCTGCAGTCAGAATCAGGGGAAGTCATAACGGGGAACAAAGAAATGGCGGACCAATTGAACAAGTACTTTGGTTCGGTATTCACAAAGGAGGACACAAACAACCTTCCGGTTATAAAAGGGGTCGGGGGGTCTAGTAAGGAGGAGGAACTGAGGGAAATCCTTATCAGCCGGGAAATTGTGTTGGGGAAATTGATGGGATTGAAGGCCGATAAATCCCTAGGGCCTGATGGACTGCATCCCAGAGTACTTAAGGAGGTGGCCTTGGAAATAGCGGATGCATTGACAGTCATTTTCCAACATTCCATTGACTCTGGATCAGTTCCTATCGAGTGGAGGGTAGCCAATGTAACCCCACTTTTTAAAAAAGGAGGGAGAGAGAAAACAGGGAATTATAGACCGGTCAGCCTGACATCGGTAGTGGGTAAAATGATGGAATCAATTATTAAGGATGTCATAGCAATGCATTTGGAAAGCGGTGACATGATAGGTCCAAATCAGCATGGATTTGTGAAAGGGAAATCATGCTTGACAAATCTTCTGGAATTTTTTGAGGATGTTTCCAGTAGAGTGGACAAGGGAGAACCAGTTGATGTGGTATATTTGGACTTTCAGAAGGCGTTCGACAAGGTCCCACACAAGAGATTGATGTGCAAAGTTAGAGCACATGGGATTGGGGGTAGTGTGCTGACATGGATTGAGAACTGGTTGTCAGACAAGAAGCAAAGAGTAGGAGTAAATGGGTACTTTTCAGAATGGCAGGCAGTGACTAGTGGGGTACCGCAAGGTTCTGTGCTGGGGCCCCAGCTGTTTACACTGTACATTCATGATTTAGATGAGGGGATTAAATGTAGTATCTCCAAATTTGCGGATGACACTAAGTTGGGTGGCAGTGTGAGCTGCGAGGAGGATGCTGTGAGGCTGCAGAGCGACTTGGATAGGTTAGGTGAGTGGGCAAATGCATGGCAGATGAAGTATAATGTGGATAAATGTGAGGTTATCCACTTTGGTGGTAAAAACAGAGAGACAGACTATTATCTGAATGGTGACAGATTAGGAAAAGGGGAGGTGCAAAGAGACCTGGGTGTCATGGTACATCAGTCATTGAAGGTTGGCATGCAGGTGCAGCAGGCGGTTAAGAAAGCAAATGGCATGTTGGCCTCCATAGCAAGGGGATTTGAGTACAGGGGCAGGGAGGTGTTGCTACAGTTGTACAGGGCATTGGTGAGGCCACACCTGGAGTATTGTGTACAGTTTTGGTCTCCTAACCTGAGGAAGGACATTCTTGCTATTGAGGGAGTGCAGCGAAGGTTCACCAGACTGATTCCCGGGATGGCGGGACTGACCTATCAAGAAAGACTGGATCAACCGGGCTTGTATTCACTGGAGTTCAGAAGAATGAGAGGGGACCTCATAGAAACATTTAAAATTCTGACGGGGTTAGACAGGTTAGATGCAGGAAGAATGTTCCCAATGTTGGGGAAGTCCAGAACCAGAGGTCACAGTCTAAGGATAAGGGGTAAGCCATTTAGGACCGAGATGCGGAGGAACTTCTTCACCCAGAGAGTGGTGAACCTGTGGAATTCTCTACCACAGAAAGTTGTTGAGGCCAATTCACTAAATATATTCAAAAAGGAGTTAGATGAGGTCCTTACTACTAGGGGGATCAAGGGGTATGGCGAGAAAGCAGGAATGGGGTACTGAAGTTGAATGTTCAGCCATGAACTCATTGAATGGCGGTGCAGGCTAGAAGGGCCAAATGGCCTACTCCTGCACCTATTTTCTATGTTTCTATGTTTCTAGGACTTGTTATTGGACAGACAGATGGCGATTTGAGCAAGAACATTTGGATTGATGGAGAAAGCGGAGTTGGGTGGCTTCAGCATGTGGAAGCAGACTTTATGTTTGAAGATAATATTGCCAAGCAATAGCATACAAGGGACCAGTAATAGACTCCCTAAGGTATACCAGAGGTGACCATCTATGCAGAGGAGGAAAAGCTGTTAGAGGCAATGTTATGCATGCAATGTGATGGGTATGGGCTGAGAGAACAGTGCCAAGAATATGATTTACCTCAACCCCATTTTCCTGCACTATCCCTTGATTCCTTTAATATTCAAAAATTTATCTATCTCGGTCTCGAATATACTCAATGACTGAGCATTCACTGCCTTCTGGGGTAGAGAATTCCAAAGATTCACCACCCTTTGAGTGAAGAAATTTATCCTCAAATGGCCGACCACTTATTCGGCGATTGGGACAGCTGGTTCTAGACTCCCCAGCCAGGGGAAACACCTTCCCTGCATCTACCCTGTCAAGCCCTGTAAGAATTTGGTATGTTTCAATGAGATCACCTTTCATTCTTCTAAACTCTAGAGAATATAGGCCTAGCCTACTCCATCTCTCCTCATAGAACAATCACCCCATCTCAGGAATCAGTCTAGTGAACCTTTGTTGCACTCCCTCTATGGCAAGTATATACTTCCTTAGGTAAAGAGACCAAAACTGTACACAATACTCCGGGTGTGGTCTCACCATGGCCCAATATAAATGGCAGTAAGACATCTTTACTCTTGCGCTCAAATCGGAAGTCAGATGGAGGATCTTGAACAAAGAGAGGTAGGAATATCATTGTGAGGCTTTATGTACAAGATGAGGGCTAAAAGGAAGTGGGTAGAAACTGGAGAGAATAGGATTGGTTGGGTAGAGGGTAGGGGGTGTTGTGGAGCATTCAGAAGAGGCAATAGCTGATTTGCAGAGGTCTTCAATGTTGGGTACAACAAAGCTCACGAGTTCCTTGTATTTTGAGTCTGGAGGTGAGGATAGGGATATGGTGGAGGGAGGACTAAGGAGGTGCTTTATACTGAAGAAAAGGAGTTTGATGTTGTTCCCTCTTCAGGATGATCTTGGAGTAGTATGTGGTTCTGACCAAGGGGAGGTAGCAACTGTGTGAAGCTGGAGGTTGTCTACCCAGATCTAATGGTGTGCTTGCAGGTCAGTTAATCACCAAGTGCATTCTGGCTAGGAGTTATAGATTTGAGGCTGAAAAGGTGGCTGTAATATTAGGATGTGGGAGGGAGACCTGGTTTACGAGGGGTACACACAGGCATTGAAGGTGGAAACGAGAGTTGCGGAGAAGATTGACAGAGATGTCAATGTCATCTTGGGTGACAGGCTAGAGGAGTGGGGAGATTAGATTTAGAGGTTGATGGCAAGAGAGTTGTGTGTAGGGGTTCCAGCGGTGGAAAGTGACAGGAAGGGGGGGTTGAGGCAGCAGGTAGGTGCGTAGATCTTGAGGCCGCATGTGATAACTAGATCAAAGGGATGAGCTGGGAGTATAAATGTGGGGGTGAGATTGAGGGAGGCAATTAGGACAAGGAAGTGTGGAAGTTAGTTCAGGCAGAGATTAAAATCACTGAGGATGAGAAATTGCTGAATGCAGAGGTTGAGATTGGATGGAAGGGCAAAATATTTCAGCGAGGAAGGAGTCTAAAGGAATGGTAAATGAATATCTGAAAGAATAGATTGGAGGGATGGTAGGAGTTAAAGTGTGGAGAGTCAGAGAATATGTGAAGTTGAGATCTCAAGCAGAGAGCTTTACTACCGCCAAGGTAGTTTGCTCAGGGCATGTGATGGAATGTAAAGCCAGGCAGCCAGCTCGGTGAAGGAGAAGGAATCATCAGCAGTCAGCCAGTTTTCACTCAGGCCCAGGGCATCCATGTTCTCCTGAGCTGAGGCATGGAGCTGAATCACAGATTGTAAGGTGAACAGAGTGCATTGTGAACTGAGTGGGAATTGGAGAATTTGATGGAAAGTGGGAATTCGGTGCAGAGGAGGAACAAGGTGCTCCTTTTTGCCTTTAATACTTGTAGTGGTTCGTGTAAGCTGGAGACGGTATGTATTTAAAATTTTGTTCAGTGTTTTAGCGCAAGTTAGTGAATATACAAAAAAAATTAAAAGTAATTACTATAAATAAGTGTAGACTAAGATATGGCAGAGCAGGTTGTGAGTACATATGCGTTTGTGGATAGCAAGACTGTCCAGGAGTGAACCAAGTTTGCAATAGATGTCTCCACCTCTAATCTCTTCGGCTCAGTCATTGAGCTGGAATGTGAGTTGGAGACACTCTAACACATAAGGGAGGGGTGGAGTATCTGGACCGTACCTTGGTCATACCTTGTAGAGGTGCAGGATCAGAATGAGGTTGGTGTGACCGCTAGTGTAGAGCAAAGGGAACCCAGGTGAGCTAGAGAACAAGGATCTGGAGAAACTGATGCTATCATACAGGTACAGTTTACTTGCTGCCTGTGAGGATAAGGATAAAAATTGTTGGAAGGACAGTCAGAGTGCTGACCATGGCACCTTGGAGCAGGAGACTGTCCAAAGGGAAGAGGAGGGGAAGTGTAATGTGGTAGTTGTAGGGGATTCAATAATTAGGGGAACAGATAGCATCCTTTGTAAGCAGGATCGAGAGTCCCACATGGTACGTTGCCTACCTGGTGCAAGGTTGAGGGACATCTCGAACCAGCTTGAAAGGATATTGGAGCGAGAAGATTCAGTCATTGTGGTCCATGTTGGGACCAACAACATAGGAAAGAGTAGACAAGAGGTCCTGTTTGGAGAGTAGTAGGACCTAAATTTAAAAACAGGACCTAGAGTGTTATAATCGCTGGATTACAGTGGAGGTCAGAGATTTAGGGGTCCATATACATAGATTGTTAAAATGTCAAGGACAGGTACAGAAAATAATCAAAAAGGCTAATAAAATGCTGGCCTTGATATTTAGAGGAATAGAATACAAGGGGGTAGAAGCTATACTGCAGATATACAAAGTCCAAATTAGACCGCACCTGGAGTTATGTGTTCGGTTCTGGGCACCACATCTTGGGAAGGATATATTGGCCTTGGAGGGAGTGCAGCGTAGCTTTACTAGAATGATACCTGGACTCCAAGGTTTAAATTACAAGGAGAGATTACATAAACTAGGGTTGTATTTCCTGGAATTTACGGGTGATTTAATTGAAGTTTTCTAGATATTAAGGGCACCTGATAGGGGAAGAGAGAAATTATTTCCACTGGTTAGGGTGTGTAGGACCAGGGGAAAATAGCCTAAAATTTAGAGCCAGGCCTTTAAGAATTGAAGTTCGGAAACATTTCTACAAGCAAATGGTGGTGGAAGTTTTCGCAAATGGCAGTTGATGCTCGGTCAATTGTTAATTTTAAATTTGAGATTGATAGATTTTTGTTAACCAAAGATATTAAGGGATATGGGGCAAAAGCAGGTACAGTTTGGACCTCCCTTTTCCGGCACCACCCCTTGTCTGGATTGATTCCTGGGGCACATGCGCAGAACACAGCCGATCTCCACCCCGACTTTGGGGCCGAACCAACACCCGGCCCGCTGGGGCTGTGACGACACTTGGCCAGCCGAGGGCCTGCCGGCACTTCCTTCGTGGCCCGTCGACACTTTGAACCTGCCCGGGACACAGACCTTGGGCTGCTGACCTCCCCTCATCCGGCAAAAACCCTTATTTGGCACAGGCCAGGTCCCGAAGGTGCTAGATAAGGGAGGTTCAACCTGTATATGGAGTTAGGTCACAGATCAGCCATGATGTCATTGAATGGTGGAACACGCTCGAGGGGCTAAATGGCCTACTCTTGTTCCTATGCTCCCTCAAGACAAGCCATGGATGAGGAGAGCCTTGTCCTCAAGATAGCAAACATTTTGATGGGCGATGTAGAGAGGAAAAGTGGTTGGAGGTTTGTTGGATGGATGATAAAGAGTAAATTAGGGAGAGTGGGATGGGAAGGAGCTTTAAGAGATTAGCTCCAGAGGAGTGTGACCGGTGGAAAAAGCATTGGGAGATGGGAATGAGACAGTTGGGTGACTACTGGAGCAAAGATCGATGGTGTACGCCACTTTGAGCAAGTCAGGATTCCTAGATTGAGGCAGAGAGAGAGAGATTGTAAACCAGTCCAGTAGGAATACTAGCCCAAGGTGGCAGAGGGACTGGGGTTTAAGGGAAAAGTAATAGTGAGTAGGGCTGGAAGAATTAGTTCAGGAGAAGAAGAGGAAAGACATGCAATTGTTGAGGATCCAATCTGGTCCTCACCAGATATCCACATACATGCATACTCAACAAAGGTCACTGGATAGGGATCAGAAGCAGGGATCAAGTTAGCTTATATTTACCATTTAGCTGTGACAAACTAATAGGCACCACATCTGGGACCTTCCTGGTCGTTGTGGCTCAGCTACTCATTGGATATATTCACTGAGCTATTTGGAGGAGGTTGGGGGTGGGGGTGTCCACTTTAAATATCCATTCATGCAACAGGAGACAATTTCACAAACTGGACAAGATGATCATTTCAAAGTTGCTAGACAATTTTTCCCTTCTCGGACCATGGCAGCAAAAACAAAATCTTAACATTTAAGGGTTCCAGTATATGACAAGGCTGCTAATACTACAGTAGAAAATTAATAGCAACTAACAAATTTGGGAATGGAATGCTTCTTGCAGGGGAGGGCAATGGGACAGGAGGAAATAGTACAGATTCTTTATCTCCGTTGCAATCTTACAGATTTCTTTATCTCCATAGAACGGTGACTAACAGGCGACGAAAAAAGAAAAAAATATCAAAGATGAGAACAGAGTTCATGGGAGGTTGGAGTTCTTGGCACGGGAAGAATTAGCATTCCCCATTCTTTAGCAAACATGCTGTGTATATCGTAGTTTACTTTCTCATGGCCCTGGGGAGGAGGATAGTTCTTAGCAAGAAAGCACAACATTCCCAAGGCTTGATCACTACCTATTTAAATACGGGTGATTCATCTTGTCAAAAATATATGACTTCTGTATTTCTCCTCGTTGAAGTTTCAATTACGCTATTTTGCAATAGCAACACAAGTTCTTATTAACTACAAGTTAATGCAAAATGTACCAGCACATTACAGAAAAGGGTTACATTTATCCTTGAGCCAGTTTTGCATCACTCATAACAAGCGCAAAAACGGTGTCTTTTATCAATTTTGTACAAGATAGTGATTTACATTGAACAAAAAAGTTACTCGTGCTGAAATATGGTTTAATTTGTATTTTACGCCTTAATTTCATGAAGTTCTCACAAAAAACATATAGTGAAAGCAGTGGAACATAAGTAAACATTGATGGTTTCTAATTTTGGATTTGTTGGTGAACAAGAAGGAGCAACATTTTTTTTTGTAGAATGACTTTCTTTACTGTTCCAGCATTTGAACATAACTACGTGGGACTTTATGGTAAAGAAATGTTGCAGTTCTGGGGAAAAAATTGAGCTGAGGCAGTTTGTCACTTTCCCATGAATTCTTTCCTAAAACATTCCTTTTAAAAATAACTGACCAGATTCCCCCCGCCATCCCCCTTTGCTGTGATATGGTTCCAAGATTGTCTGGTACCTTGCTCAAGTAGCCATTGTTCATACGTAAGCCATAGTCATAAATGGCCAACACAGCCGAATCAGATACCATCCTCACCTGACACCCAACACATGGTCTTCCAGCAGGAGTGGCTTAAGTGGCAGGAGCAGGATCAGCAGCAGGAGCCCTGGCTGATGTTCTTTGTATTATTATTATTATTGAGGCTCATTGTAATGGCATTAACACGGAGTTCAGCTAACTCAGCACAGGTGAGGATTTCCCTGGTTTTTATGGCTCTCCGCTCACTGGATTAAATCACTGAGCCAGTGGGGGAGGGTCCCATTAACTTCAGTAAGAAAGTGAAATGAGTTATGGAAGTTTAGTTTGGCTCCAAGGCAGTTAATGTTGAACTGAAGTCAGTATACTTATCCCTAGGTCAAGATAGTGATGCAGAAGAAGAAACAAAACAGCTGATTCTGATCAGATGAAACTGTAATGTTTCAACATTTTCTGTCCAATCCCCAGCTCAACCTCAGTCCTCAATTACACCCTAAACATCCTTCCTGCCTCCTCAGGACTAGTGTGTGCACCCACCCAAACAAGGACAAATGCAGTTTTAAAAAAAAAAGATTAAAGTGCAGCAGTTCTCAAACATGACTTTTTTTTAAACTACCTTATACTTTCAAATAGTAGGCTTGCATTTCCTTGAGTATAGAAGATTAAGTGGTGATCGTGTTGAGGTGTTCAAGATGATTAAAGGCATTGATAGGGTAAATAGACAGTAACTGTTTCCTATGGTGCAGGAGTCCAGGAGAAGGGGGCATACCTTAAAATTAGAGGTAGGCTGTTCTGGGGTGATGTCAGGAAGCACTTCTTTGCATAAAGTAGTGGAAATCTGGAACTTTCTCCCTCAAAGCTCATGAGGCTAGGTCAATTGAATAATTCAAAACGGAGATTGATAGATTTTTGTTATAGTTATTAAGAACCAAGGTGGGTAAATGGAATTAAGATACAGATCTGCCATGATGTAATTGAATGGCAGAATGGGCTCAAGGTGGTGAATGGCCTACTCCTTTTCCTGTTTTCACATACTTTTATCTTGGTCCTGAATTTGCGACCCCTGTGGACGCGTACATAGGTGCCCCGCAAATTCCAGGTTTAGGTAAACCCAAAACTTGCGATCTGTCAGGAATCCTCTTGACAGATCGCATGCATCCAAAAATAAAGGGCCTCCGCAGGCGGAGAGTGAGGCTAACTTCTGCCCAGCGAATGCCCTTGAAATTCTTACAACTGATAAAAGCAGGCAGCGCAAGACTTTTAAAGGACAGAAAAATACTTTTTTTCCCCCAATAATTTAAACATTTAAAATCCTATTAAATAAGGCAAGTTTATTTTTAGACCGTTGAAAATATGTAAATTTATTTTTCAAAAAATTAATTTTGTATCTAAATAATTAAATTTAATTTGATTAATTTTAAATGTGATATTTAAAAACATTATTTTTACGTGCTTGTGTGTTTTTGGGGTATTCTCATTCATACTTATAGCAAGTTCCGTATAGACGGAACTCACCACAAGTATGAATGGGGATCCCGCTACTTTGATTGTTTGGGCCGGCCCACGTGATCCCGGAGACACGTACGAAGCTTTTAAATCCTTGGGATATGTGGGCCTCTACGCAGCCTTATTGTAGAGGCCCAGAACCACAAGTCTCCGAACCTCCTGGACCACCAGGTAAATTCATAGAAATTTTTCAGGTCGGAGGCAACCGCCCGCGGGAAGCCTCCGACCACAATTTCTGGGCCAATATGTTTTAGTCATCTCCCAGTCCGACAATATTTCCCAGTGCAGGGCGGACAGACAAAGAAGTGACCTGCTTCCCAGTATGTTCCACTAGTAAAGACATGTGGGAATGTGTGTCAGCAGGCCAGTTTGAATTGCCTCACATTTTACATCAAATGGCGGAGCAGGCTCAAGGGGCCGTATGGCCTACTCCTGCTCCTATTTCTTATGTTCTTATGATAGGGAAAGAGTAAAACCCACAGTCACATACTAGAAGCTGAAATATACAGATTAAATCCACACTCCCATATCAGAAAAAATGATAAGCACATAAATCAGAGAAATGATAGGTAAAAAATAAAATCCACACTTGCAAAAGAACATGAGAAATACAAGCAGGAGTAAAGGTCCAGTAATTCTCCCATGGCCAGTGCTCTGTACAGAGAGGCTTACAGTTCACGCAGAGCGCGATGGTTGTATAGTGGTGAACATAGCTGTCTTCCACTTGATTGGCGTTCAATTCCTGGCCATTGCAACCAGGCTGGTTTTAATACAGTTTAGGTCACGTGATCGTAGTTATGAACCAAACTTAGTGGCAGATGCAGTATAACGTGGATAAATGTGAAGTTCCACTTTGTCCTTTATGTTTTTCCTACCAAAGTATTATTTAAATGGTGATGGCTTGGGAAGTGTCGATGTACAGAGGGATCTGGATGTTCTTGTACACTAGTCATTGAAAGCAAACATGCAGGTGCAGCAAACTGTTAGGAAAGCAAATGGTATGTTGGCCTTCATTGCAAGAGGATTTGAGTACAGGAGCAAGGATGTCTTACTATAGTTATGCAGGGCCTTGGTGAGACCGCACCTGGAGTATTGTGTGCAGTTTTGGTCTCTTTACCCAAGAAAGGATATACTTGCCACAGGGAGTGCAGCAAAGGTTCACCAGACTGATTCCTGGGATGGCAGAACTGTCATTTGAGGAGAGGTTGGGTCGACTGGGCCTGTATTCACTAGAGTTTAGAAGAATGAGGGGGATCTTATTGAAACGTATAAAATTCTGACTGGGTTGGATAGACTGGCTGGAACAAGGGGTCACGGTCTCAGGATACAGGGTAGGAAATTTAGGACCGAGATGAGGGGAAATGTTTTCACTCACAGGATGGTGAACCTGTGGAATTCGCTACCACAGAAGGCTGTGGAGCCCAAGTCAGTAAATATATTTAAAGAGGGAGATAGATTTCTAGACACAAAAGACATCAAGGGGTATGGGGAAAAAGTGGAAATATGGTGTTGAGATAGGGGATCAGCAATGATCATATTGAATGGCGGTGCAGACTCGAAGGGCCGAATGGTCTACTACTGCTCATATTTTCTATGTTTCTAAAACCTGGCAGCTCTGCCACGAGTAAGAATTCATTACGCTGGAAATTACATGTATGAACTCTCAAGTTACACAACCCTAGGATATACCAACATACTGTGCGCCAATGAACAATCTGCTACAGCAGCAGTTTGACTCATCTGCATAGCCAACAATTAGACCTTCTGGTTGTCTTCTTAAGCATTGAAAATCTGTAGGACGAAGTACCCCTTACTATGGAACTTGAATGTTGCATTTTGTCCCTTAACCTTTATGAAAATACCCTGCTGTGGAAAATTATACACTTAATCTTTTTCCCAAAAAAAGGATATAAATTTTCAGGGGGAATATGGCAAATTTTGAATGTACTTCAAAGATTAAACAGAATGCAGAGCAACCATTGGCATGAAATCAGCTACTCTGTTAGAAACCTCTTAAGCGTTGCAGAATTTTCCCAAGCATCCTCCATCCATTTGCAGTTTCGCTGCAGGATTCAGGCCAGCCTTGATGCAAATTCTTCCACCCATAAATGACCTTTACAAATGAGACTGGATGACGCATTTAGTGATGGCAGGAGGAAATACGCCTTGTGGGATATTTAAAGTGGAGATGTCCAGATATTAGTAATTCATTGACCCCGGTTTCAGAAGGCTGCAGCTTCTGAAAAAAAAAGTGAGGAGGCGGATGTGTGGCTCCTCATTTAAAAATAAATGCTGAGTGATTCAACAGTGGAATTATCTTGCAACAGTGTGGTACTAATTATTCCAGCATGTAGCAATCCTTCCATTTTGGAGCACTAATGGAGATTCCTGGCAACTCCCTTATGCATCACCCCCAAGCTTTCTTTTCTGTTCAACTCCTGCTTCTACACATTTTTTTAAAATTGTGACCTAGTAATTTTCTATGTTTTCAGCTTAAACTACATCTTTTGGAGCAGACCTGAACAACCCAGTTACAATAATCAAAGGGTTTTTGAATGTAGTGAAAGTTCGGTTTACCATTCAGAGAGTGGATTATAGAAGTTAAGCATTCACCCTATTTCTAGAGTAGGTATATATTAAGATAACTTGAGGCAGTGTCTGCCTGTTAAGGTGAACGTAAAAGAGCCCATGGCACTATTTGAAGAGCAGGGGAGTTTCTCCCAGTTTCCTGGCCAACATTTATCGGTCACAACCAATATCACTAAAAATAGAATAATTAGTCATTTATCTAATTTTTGTTTGTGTGATCTTGCTATGCACAGATTGGCTGTTTGTCTACATTGGTTATGAAGCACCTTGGGGGTAGCCGGAGGACATGAAAAGCATTATAAAAATACAAGTTCTTTCTTTGTACTGCATATAAATTATGTTTTAGTATTCAGCATACATTTCTAGAAGTGGGTGTTTTATGCATGAGCGAAAACCCATGTCAGATGACAGATTGTGTCAGAAGATTAGTCCAATATTGAACCTCCCTTGTCTTGCATTCATAATTTTAATTTTCAGATGGGGAAGGTTTGTATACTGACAGCACTCCATAAATTTTATAAAGGATTGTGGTAAAACCAAAGATCTTCCCATCTGAAATATCAATGAGTGTGACATGGCATTCAGTCCCGTGTCAGCAGCAAGGGATGCAAGTTCAATCCCCACATGACTAGGCTTCCAACCGTAGCCACCTATGGGGTGCCAAAAAAGAGAGTGTCCATACTGTTGTGTATGCAATAAAGACTGAGTACTGTTTAACTCCAAGAGGTATGATCCTGGCTCTGCTTTATGAAGGCCCAAAGTGACTAATATACAAAATGGCTGGCCTTTTATACTTGGGCTGTACACACGGGCATGCAGCCCAATGGCCTCCAACAGTGATGGCATCTAGTGGCTAGTGATCCCAAAAAGTACATACATGACAATACCCCCCTACCTCCCCCCCCCCCGAGATATTAACACAGTATTTTACAAATTGAGACGATCCGGTGTTTTACGCTCCCAGGTTGACCGTCTCAGTTCAATTCCAGCCTTGGGTGAGTGTTCAGAGTCTGTTGTAACTGGTGGCTGGGTGGCTAACCTGATGGGAGTGGCAATGGCCATGTCAGTGATTGAAAGTCCCGATTCACCGATGACCACTGAGTCCTCTGATGACTGGGGGTAGGTTGGTTGGTTGGTCGTCGATTGCCTCGTCCTCCGACTGTTCCGGTTTTTCTGTGTGTGCCGCAGCTTTGTCTGATCCATATGTTTCCTGCATGTTTGCCCATTTTTGAGCTGGACAATAAATACTCTGTTGCCCTCCTTGACTGACAGTACCAGCGATCCACTTGGGATCCTGACCATAATTCAGAACATATACAGGATCATTTACAGAAATATCGCCTGACACAGCTGCGCGATTGTGATACCCTTGCTGACTTTGTCTTCTATATTCAACTTGATTATTCAAGTCAGGGTGTACAAGAGATAGCTTGGTCTTAAGACCGCTCTTTGTCATTAGTTCAGCAGGCGAGACCCCGGTAAGCATGTGTGGTCTTATCCTGTAACTCAGCAGTATGAATGACAGGCGGGTCTGCAGTGAGCCTTGGGTTACTCGCTTCATACTTTAGACAGCACGTTCTGCTTGCCCATTGGATGCAGGTTTGAACGGTGCTGATCTTACATGTTTGATACCATTGAGTTTCATGAACTCTTGAAACTCCTGACTGGTGAAGCACGATCCGTTGTCGCGAACAACGATGTCAGGCAGACCATGTGTCACAAACATGACGCTGAGATTCTCAATGGTAGCTGTGGATGTGCTGGATGACATGATTATACACTCCATCCAATTCGAATATGCATCCACCACAACTAAAAATATCTTCCCCAGGAAGGGACCTGCAAAGTCTGTGGATCCTGGACTATGGTTTGGACGGCCACGACCACAGACTCAGCGGTGATTCCGCTGGTGCTTTGCTGAGCTGCATGCAAGTGTTGTACTGATGTACACAAGATTCCAGCTCAGAGTCAATTCCCGGCCACCATAGATGAGACCTGGCGATGGCTTTTGTCATGTATCCTACATGGTTACTGTTTGTACTATTACAAGGTGTGTCATCAGAGGGCACAGCAGTGGGAGACTTATAGGTTACTTGTACAGGTGTGCCTGGCCTAGTATAAAAGGCAGGCCACCATGTGTGATCCTCACTCTGGAGTTATCAATAAAGGACTAAGGTCACTACAATTCAAATACAACACATTGCCTTGTGGAGTCATTATCAGAGCATCTAAAGACAACAATTGGCGACGAGATTACGGACCTTCACGCGAAAATGGCTACGCTTGGTACGTTGCAGCAGTTCGCTGCTGGTGATGATTGGGACGCCTTCGTGGAGAGGCTCGACCATTTCTTCACGGCAAACGACCTGGCAGGCGACGATCCAGCCACACTGGCTGATAAGCGCAGAGCTAACCTGCTAACGAGTTGTGGGCCCACTGTCTATGGCCTCGTCAGGGACTTGCTGGCACCAGCGAAGACAACGACCAAGATGTACGAGGAGCTTGTAACGCTGATCCAAGAACAACACGAGCCTAAAAAGAGAGCATCGTCACAGCCAGACACTGGTTTTATACCCACCGACAGCCCGAAGGCTAGGAAATTGCAAAATATGCTGCAGAACTCAGAAGGCTGGCAGCACCGTGTGATTTTGGCAACCACCTCACCGAAGTGCTGCGGGATATCTTTGTCATTGGAATCGGCCATAAGGACCTTCTTCATAAGCTACTGTCTGTGGACACCACAGTCACACTGCAGAACGCCATCTCCGTGAGCCAGTCATTCATAACCTCTACCTGCGGCTCTAGGCAGGAGGACTCTTCCTCGGGGCTCAAACCCGACAAGTCCTGTGCACAGAGTGGCACCTTTTAGAGGCTGGACTGTAGAACATAAACCTTCTCAGAAGTGAGAACATCCCACCACCCCCCCCCCCCCCTCCCTCCCTCCCAGAGTCCCTTAACTCAGAGTTCGCCGAGGGGGCTAACTGAGTAGCACCAGGCTGGCGTTGCAGAGGGAATCACAGGGCTCACCAGTGCCACTTTAGAGACTATGTGTAAAGCCTGCAGAACAAAGGGGCACCTCCAGCGAATGTGTAAACGAAATATGACTCAGTGTTGAAGAAGAGTCTGCAGATGGCCATGAATCCAGCGCGGATTATGAAACGATACAGAGAAGCAGCTCAGCCCCACGATGAGGTATGTGACATGTTTACCTGCACCACAGAGTATTCTCCGTTGAGGATGGAAGTCAAGATAAATGGCATTCCAGTCTTCATGGAAGTGGACACGGGGGCGAGCCAGTCAGTAAGGAATCAAGACGCCTTTGAGAGTCTATGGGACAATCAAGCTGAACGACCAGAGTTGCTCCCGGTTCAGGCAAAGCTGCGCAACTACACCAATAAACTGATCCCAGTCGTTGGTAGTGTGGGTAGTGCGGATGTAAAGGTAATCCATGATGGCGTGGTGCACAAGTTACCCCTGTGGATTGTTGCAGGTGATGAACCAACGCTACTCGGAAGAAGGTGGATGGAGAATATCCATTGGAGCTGGGAAGATTTCACCCCTCCAGCGACGGACGCCCTCCGTGCTTAGAGGTAAAGCATGCCCTTACCTGAGGGTGGATCTGGCATCAGAGAGCAGACCAGCACAGCACCCGAGACATAGACCGCTCAGCAAGACTGCGTGGAGATGATCCAGCTGAGACGACCCGAACACACCTTCCAGGCTCCAGTGACAGGGCTCCGGAGGAAGAAAATCGGATCCAGAGGCAACCTTCCAGCTTCCGGGGAGAAGATCACCGCAGTCGACATCGTGGATGGAGGAAAGATGGCACCCAAACCACGAGGTGATGCACTGAAGAAAAAGATGGCGCCGGCCAGACCATGAGGTGCAGCGTTGATGGAGCAACATGTTGCACCAGAGAAGAGGATTGGGGTAAAGATAGCAAGGCTCTCAAAAGGAGGCCTGCAACCCACCACTTTTAAAAGGGACAGTTTCACATTCTTAATTTAAGAGCAACTGTGAATTAGATGTAAAATGTGTAATTAATGATCGGAGTTGTGTACATGTAATAAGCAAAGAAAAGTCGCGCGATCGCAATCGGAGCTACAGGTTACTTACCATGAATAGTGAAAAGTTGTGTGATGTAGGATTTCAACTGCATTCAGTCAATGCAGTGGGCAGACACCCATCGAGAACACACAGGTCCAGCGAGCTACCCAATGCAGTAGCCTGTGTCCCTGGGACCAGAGTTATGCACCGTGGAGCGTGGCCACAAGCAACCAATACATACAAGCTGCGGAGCAACCGATCTCAGGAGGGCAACGGCACCGGTATCGGTACCCTGCCCCTGATCGGCTCCATCTCTCAGGCACACGATGGCACCAACCGCCACGAGCCTGAAAGAGCAAACTGTGCCAAGGCGCAGCCCCCAGACCCCATTGCCACCAAGGCCATACCCGGGAACGAAGGGTCACCCGTAACAGTTCTCCCAAATGGGACTGGGACCAGCCAGGATCCCAAACCAAATAACACCCAGGCAAGCGAGTCAGCAGTTCCCTGTGCACTGCTAGATGACCGCCCCTCAGGGAACAGCAGCGACCTGGGACATAAGGAGAGGACAGGGAGGTCACAGGCATCCGTGAACCTGCCCAACGCTAGGAACAACGGCAAAAGCCCCGAGAGCAGGCAACTTAAGCCAGCCGTGTTCCCACTGCCAGCACTGGGCACCGCGCTGACACCGTCCAGCAGTCCTGGCACTAGTTTGTCCTCACCAAGAATATTCCAAGCATGCACCACTACTGCAACACTGAATGCAAATTTTTTTTTCTTTGGACATGAATGTAATGAGCCTACGGCACCATCTGTATGTGGCGGGGGGCGGGTAAAAAGAGAATGGAGTGGTCATGGACACAAACAGAAACCACCAGCACTCTACTGCTAACGAAACACCACTCACTCACCCAAGTTGGAAACGACCACCTAGGGTCAACCAGATAGAGCTAAGCCCAGAGCACAGTCAATGCAGAGGCGATTTGCACTAAAGGCTTGGGGGAGAGTGATGCCACGTATCCTACATGGTTACTGTTTGTACTATTACAAGATGTGCCACCAGAGGGCACAGCAGTGGGAGACTTGTAGGTTACCTGTACGGGTGTGCCTGGCCTAGTATAAAAGGCAGGTCACCATGTGTGAGCCTCACTCTGGAGTTATCAATAAAGGACTAAGGTCACTACAGCTCAAGTACAACACATTGCCTTGTGGAGTCATTATCAGAGCATCTAAAGACACAACAGCTTTCATCATTACAATGCCGGGATGTGTGCTATGTAGCTCTCGTACAAATTTCTCCCTCCCTTTCTTGGACGTAACACTATTGCCCCACAGTATACAATCCGACTGAATAGACATAGTCTTTGCGCCGAATGTAAGGTTTGGTCTCCTCGCACATTTGCTTGGGTATGGCAAACCAATCACCTTTTGAGGATGCAACTCTTCACCACCAATAAAATCTGGTCTTGGCTGGTTCAGGTCTTAACTTGTTGAGCCGTGACAGGGGTTCCTTCACTCTCAAAAGCATCCATAACTAATAGGTCTGCTAGTTGTGGCGATTCCATGATCGATGTGGGCAACGGCAGACAGCTCAAAGCTGCGGCACCTGTGATAAATAAACAGTCCTTTATGTGTGTTAATGCACGCAAGTCATTTCAATGTCTCAACCAGCTCGTGTGTCATGTAGGCCAATGTCAAGTCCAGTTTGGTGAACGACTTCCCCCCCCCCCCCCCCCCAGCTAGCGTTGCAAACAAGTCATCAGCCTTCGGTAATGGGTACTGATCCTGTTATGTATGTAAACATTGTAACTGTGCAAGACTGGCCACCAGAGGGGGCAACTGTTGGGGGCCCAAGGGTCACCTGCGCACCGCGTGCAAGGGAGTATAAAAGGTTGTCTGCCATGCTGCTTAGACAATCTGGAGTTGTATTAAAGAGACGAAGGTCACATCAGCTTTAGCTCACAGTACTCAGTCTTGTGGCGTTCTTCCATACTTAACAATTGGCGATGAGATAGGATTACGAACTTTCATGCGGTCATGGCTGCCGTTGGTATTTGAGAGAGATTTGTAGAGGGTGATGATTGGGAAGCCTTCATTGAGCGTCTCAACCAGTACTTCGTGGCCAACGAGCTGCATGGGGACGATAAAGCGATCAAGTGTAGGGCGATTCTCCTCACCGTGTTTCTTCCACAATATACAGCCATCGCCTGGTACAATCCACAGTGATAAATCCTGGGACTCCTCAACTATTTTGGTAACTTTCTACCCGGCATAAGCACTTTGCTGGAACCGTTGCACATGTTGCCAGGTAAGGGTGGACAACTGGGTTTGGGATAAATCTCAAGAGACAGCCTTTGAGAAGGTCATAAACCTACTTTGTTCGAATAAGTTACTTGTACTGTATGACCCGTGTAAACGATTACTGCTAGCTTGTGATGCATCTTCGTATGGGGTCGGCTGTGTGTTACAGCAAACCAGTGTATTGGGAAAACTCCAACCGGTTGCATACGCGTCTAGAAGTCTGAAAGAGCCTACAGTATGGTCGAGAAAGAGGTGTTAGAATGTGTACATGGGGTTAAGAAAATGCACCAATACCTATTTGGACTTCGGTGTTATATATGTGGACTTGTATTTACTCTGTACAGCCACCAGAAGGCTCATCCCCTAATCCCATAATCCCTTGGGAGTACAGGTATTTAAGGAGGCTTCACAAGTTGGAGAGGCACTCTGGTGACCTGCAATAAAAGACTAAGGTCACACATTACTTTGAGCTCAGTGTTCAGTCTGACTCTTTCTCCATACACAACAACCAGCGACGAGATACAGATAGCGAACCCAAAGATGCAGAGAACAGTGGGCATCCTGGAGAAATTTTCGGAGGGAGATGATTGGGAAACTTCTGTGGAGCGACTCGACCAATACTTCGTGGCCAACGAGCTAGATGGGGAAGAGAGCGCTGCCAAACAAAGGGCGATCCTCTTCACAGTCTGTTCACTCCAGCGAAACCCACGGAGAAATCATAGGACGATTTGTCCGAGAGCATTTGTACCCGAAAGAAAGCGTTCTGATGGCGAGGTACCGGTTCTACACCTACAAAAAAGATCTGAAGGCCAGGAAGTGGCAAGTTATGTCGCCGAGCTGAGACGTCTTGCAGAACATTGCGAATTTAGAGCACATGCTCAGAGACTTTTTCGTACTTGGCATTGGCCACGAAACGATACTTCGCAAACCTTTGACTGTAGAGACCCCAACCTTGAATAAGGCCATAGCGATAGCCCAGACATTCATTGCCACCAGTGACAATACAAAACAAATCTCTCAGCACTCAAGTGCTGCTACAAGTACTGTGAACAAAGTGATGTTGTTTTCGAATCGTAATGTACAGGGCAGGTCACCCATACCTGCAGCTGCACATCCGCAGGTGACTCAAGAGTCCACCATCAAGGGTGATGAATGCAAGATTGTTAACACCTTGTTGGCGCTGCGGGGGTGATCATAGTTTCCATTCATGCCGATTCAAAGAGTAAGTTTGCAAGGGCTGTGGAACAATAGGACATCAGTGTGCAGGCAAGCTGCAAAGCCTGTTAAACCTCCAAACCACCATGTTGCAGAGGAGGACAAATCCATGGAGGATCACGATGAACCAGAGATACATGGGGTGTACACATTCACCACGAATTGTTCCCCCGATAATGCTGAATGTTGAACTAAATGGACTCCCAGTGTCAATGGAGCTGGACACGGGTGTGGGCCAGTCCATCATGGGCAAAAAGACTTGCGAAAGATTATGGCGCAATACGGCCTCAAGGCCAGTCTTAACTCCAGTTCGCACGAAACTAAGAACTTACACAAAAGAATTGATTCCTGTCATCGGCAGTGCTACTGTAAAGGTCTCCTGCGATGGAGCGGTGCACAAGCTACCACTCTGGGTGGTACCGGGCGATAGTCCCACACTGCTCGGCAGGAGCTGGCTGGGAAAGATACGCTGGAACTGGGACGTCGTCCGAGCACTATCACCCGCTGACGACACTTCGTGTGCCCAGGTCTTAAACATAGAAACATAGAAAATAGGTGCAGGAGTAGGCCATTCAGCCCTTCTAGCCTGCACCGCCATTCAATGAGTTCATGGCTGAACACGCAACTTCAGTACCCCCTTCCTGCTTTCTCGCCATACTCCTTGATCCCCCTAGTAGTAAGGACTTTATCTAACTCCCGTTTGAATATATTTAGTGAATTGGCCTCAACTACTTTCTGTGGTAGAGAATTCCACAGGTTCACCACTCTCTGGGTGAAGAAGTTTCTCCTCATCTCGGTCCTAAGTGGCTTACCCCTTATCCTTAGACTGTAACCCCTGGTTCTGGACTTCCCCAACATTTGGAACATTCTTCCTGCATCTAACCTATCTAAACTCGTCAGAATTTTAAACGTTTCTATGAGGTCCCCTCTCATTCTTCTGAACTCCAGTGAATACAAGCCCAGTTGATCCAGTCTTTCTCGATAGGTCAGTCCCACCATCCCGAGAATCAGTCTGGTGAACCTTCGCTGCACTCCCTCAATAGCAAGAATGTCCTTCCTCAAGTTAGGAGACCAAAACTGTACACAATACTCCAGGTGTGGCCTCACCAAGGCCCTGTACAACTGTAGCAACACCTCCCTGCCCCTGTACTCAAATTCCCTTGCTATGAAGGCCAACATGCCATTTGCTTTCTTAACCGCCTGCTGTACCTGCATGCCAACCTTCAATGACTGATGTACCATGACACCCAGGTCTCGTTGCACCTCCCCTTTTCCTAATCTGTCACCATTCAGATAATAGTCTGTCTCTCTGTTTTTACCACCAAAGTGGATAACCTCACATTTATCCACATTATACTTCATCTGCCATGCATTTGCCCACTCACCTAACCTATCCAAGTCACTCTGCAGCCTCATAGCATCCTCCTCGCAGCTCACACTGCCACCCAACTTAGTGTCATCTGCAAATTTGGAGATACTACATTTAATCCCCTCGTCTAAATCATTAATGTACAATGTAAACAGCGGTACCCCACTAATCACTGCCTGCCATTCTGAAAAGTCCCCATTTACTCCTACTCTTTGCTTCCCGTCTGACAACCAGTTCTCAATCCACGTCAGCACACTACCCCCAATCCCATGTGCTTTAACTTTGCACATTAATCTCGTGTGGGACCTTGTTGAAAGCCTTCTGAAAGTCCAAATATACCACATCAACTGGTTCTCCCTTGTCCACTCTACTGGAAACATCCTCAAAAAATTCCAGAAGATTTGTCAAGCATGATTTCCCTTTCACAAATCCATGCTGACTTGGACCTATCATGTCACCTCTTTCCAAATGCGCTGCTATGACATCCTTAATAATTGATTCCATCATTTTACTCACTACTGATGTCAGGCTGACCGGTCTATAATTCTCTGTTTTCTCTCCCTCCTTTTTTAAAAAGTGGGGTTACATTGGCTACCCTCCACTCGATAGGAACTGATCCAGAGTCAATGGAATATTGGAAAATGACTGTCAGTGCATCCGCTATTTCCAAGGCCACCTCCTTAAGTACTCTGGGATGCAGTCCATCAGCCCTGGGGATATATCGGCCTTCAATCCCATCAATTTCCCCAACACAATTTCCCGACTAATAAAGATTTTCCTCAGTTCCTCCTCCTTACTAGACCCTCTGACCCCTTTTATATCCGGTGACCCCTTTTATATCCGTTCCCCTCGCTATCGAACCAGGCATCGGGAAATTCCAAGGAGCAAAAGTGCAGATCCACCTAATTCCGGGGGCGCAACTCATCCATCACAAGGCGAGAACAGTACCGTACATGAGAGAAAGGGTAGCGATCGAGCTAGACCGGCTACAAAGAGAGGGCATCATTTCACCGATCAAGTTCAGCAAGTGGGCCAGTCCTATTGTCCCAGTCCTCAAGGGAGACGGCACCATCAGAATCTGTGGCGATTACAAAGTAACTATCAATTGTTTTTCCCTGCAGGACCAATACCCACTACCAAAGGCCGACCACCTCTTTGCAATGCTGGCGGGAGGAAAGATGTTCACGAAGCTGGATCTGACTTTAGCCTACATGACTCAGGCACTGGAAGAATCATCGAATGCCCTCACCTGCATCAACACGCACAAAGGTCTTTTTGTTTATAACAGATGCCCATTTGGAATCTGATCAGCGGCAGTGATATTCCAGAGAACCATGGAAAGTTTACATCTTAGTCACAGGTCGGAACACCTGCAGAACCTGGAGGAGGTTCTTAGTTGAATCAACTGTGTGGGGCTCAGGTTAAAACGCTCCATGTGTTTTCCTGGCGCCTGAAGTGGAGTTCTTGGGAAGGAGGATTGCGGCGGATGGCATCAGGCCCTCCAACGCGAAGACGGAGGCAATCGAGAACGTGATGGAGCTGCGGTCGTTTCTGGGACTCCTGAACTACTTTGGTAACTTCTTATCAGGTCTCAGCACACTGCTAGAACCACTACATGTCTTACTACAAAAAGGGGAAGAAAGGGTTTGGGGCAAAACCCAAGTAAATGCCTTTGCAAAAGTGAGAAAATTGTTATGCTCAAAACAAATTGCTTGTGTTGTATGATCCATGTAAGCGTTTGGTAGTAGCATGTGATGCGTTGTCATATGGCGTCGGGTGTGTATTTCAACAAGCTAATGATTTCGGGAAATTGCAACCAGTTGCTTACGCATCCAGGAGTCTGTCTAAGGCCGAGAGAGCCGACAGCGTGATTGAAAAAGAAGCATTAGTGTGTGTCTATGGGGAAAGAAAATGCATCAATACCTGTTTGGGCTAAAATTCGAATTGGAAACTGACCATAAGCCACATATATCCCTGTTTTCCGAGAGTAAAAGGGATGAGTACCAATGCATTGGCCCGCATCCAGAGATGGGTGCTCACGTTGTCCACATACATCTACGCCATCAGCCACAGGCTAGGCACAGAAAACTACGCCGATGCTATCAGTAGGCTGCCATTGCCCACCACTGGGGTGGAAATGGTGCAGCCTGCGCATCTAACCATGGTTATGGAAGCATTTGAGTGTGAGCAATCACCGTCACTGCTCGGCAGATCAAAACCAGAACAAACCAGGACCCCTTATTATCTCTAGTCAAAAGCTGGGACCTGGTCTAGTGGAAATGCAGGAAGAGATAAAGCTGTTCCAGCAGCGCAAAGGTGAAATGTCTATACAGGCAGACTGCCTTCTGTGGGGCAATCGAGTAGTGGTCCCCAAGAAGGGCAGAGACACCTTCATCAATGACCTCCACAGTACCCACCCAGGCATCGTAATGATGAAAGCGATAGCCACATCCCACGTGTGGTGGCCCGGTATTGATGCGGACTTAGATTCCTGCGTTCACAGATGTAATACATGCTCGCAGTTAAGCAATGTACCCAGGGAGGCGCCGCTAAGTTTATGGTCTTGGCCCTCCAAACCGTTGACTATGCAGGCCCGTTCATGGTTAAAATGTTCCTTGTGGTTGTAGACGCGTACTCCCAAGTGGATTGAATGAGATATAATGTCGGCTAGCACGTCCTCTGCCACTACTGAAAGCCTGCGGGCCATGTTTGCCACTCACTGCTTACCCGATGTCCTGGTGAACGACAACAGGCCATGTTTTACCAGTGCTGAGTTCAAAGAATTCATGACCCGTAACGGGATCAAACATGTCACATCTGCCCCGTTTAAACCAGTGTCCAATGGTCAGGAAGAGAGAGCAGTGCAAACCATCAAGCAAGGCTTGAAGAGGGTAACTGCAGGCTCACTGCAGACTCGCCTATGCCGAGTGCTGCTTAGCTACCACACGAGACCCCACTCGCTCACTGGGATCCCACCTGCTGAACTGCTCATGAAAAGAGCACTTAAGGCAAGGCTCTCGTTAGTTCACCCTGATCTACATGAACAGGTAGAGAGCAGGTGGCTTCAACAAAGTACATATCAAGATAGCGCAAATGTGTCACGCAAGATTGAAATCAATGATCTTGTATTTGTATTAAATTATGGACAAGGTTCCAAGTGGCTTCCTGGCACTGTAGTGGCGCAGGGTGTTTGGGGTCAAACTTTCAAATAGACTCATTCACCGGAAACACTTGGACCAAATCAAACTCAGATTCACAGACTATCCTGAGCAACCCACCTTGGACCCTACATTTTTTGATCCCCCAACATACACACCAGTGGCAATCGGCACTACGATTGACCACGAAGCAGAACCCATCGTCCACAGCAGCCCTGCAGGGCCCAACACACCAGGCAGCCCAGCAAGGCCAGCTGCACAGCAGCCCAGTGAGGGCCCAACAAATGATTCAACAACACCAGCTTTCACACCGAGACGATCAACCAGGGCAAGGGCCCCAGATCAACTCACATTGTAAATAGTTGCATTGACGTGGTGGGGGGGGGGGGGGGAGGTTTACATATGTGATATTTACTCTGTACAGCCACCAGAGGGTTCATCCCTTGGAGTCCCAAGGGATCCCATAATCCCTTGGGAGCACAGGTATTTAAGGAGGCTTCACAGGTTGGAGAGGCACTCTGGAGACCTGCAATACTTTGAGCTCAGTGTTCAGTCTGACTCTTTCTCCACAGGTTTGAGCTTGAAACCGACCACAAACCGCTCATTTCACTGTTTTCAGAAAGCAAAAGATATAAACACCAATGCTTCGTCCCACATGGGCACTAACGTTGTCCGCCTCTGACTATGTTATCTGCCACAGACCAGGCACGGAGAACTGTGCTGATGCCCTCAGTCGGCTACCATTGCCCACTACCAGGGTGGAAATGGCACAGCCCGCAGATTTGCTTCTGGTCATGGATGCTTTTGAGAGCAAGGGGTCACCAGTCACTGCTCACCAGATCAGGACCTGGACCAGCCAGGATCCTGTGCTATCACTTGTAAAAAGAAACTGCGTCCTCAATGGGAGCTAGTCGGCCATTCCCGGGGAAATGCAAGATGAAATTAAGCCGTTTCACAGACGAAAGATGAAATGTCCATCCAGTGGATTGTCTCTTATGGGGTAATCGTGTGGTTTTGCCAGAAAAAGGCAGAGAAACGTTTATACGCGACCTACACAATACCCACCCAGGCATAGTCATGAAGAAGGCTATAACCAGGTCGCATGTTTGGTGGCCCAGCAATGAATCGGACTTGGAGTCATGCGTAAACCAGTGCAACACGTGCTCACAATTGCGCAATGCACCAAGGGAGGCGCCATTGAGTCTGTGGTCATGGCCCTCCAAACCGTGGTCCAGGATCCACGTAGATTTTGCTGGCCCCTTTCTCAGAAAGATGTTTTTAGTTGGAGTGGATGCTTACTCTAAATGGATTGAATGCGTAATCATGTCATCCAGCACATCCACTGCCACCATTGAAAGCCTCCGGGCTATGTTCGCCACCCATGGCTTGCCCGACGTCCTTGTCAGTGACAATGGACCGTGTTTCACCAGCTCGGAATTAAACGAGTTTTTGACCCGCAATGGCATCAAGCATGTCAGATCTGCCCCATTTAAGCCCGCATCCAATGGTCAAGCGGAACGGGCAGTCCAAACTATCAAGCAGAGCCTGAAATGCGTGACAGAAGGCCCCTTGCAGATCCGCTTATCTCGGGTTCTGCTCAGCTAGCGGACGCAACCCCATTTGCTCACTGGGGTTCCCACTGCAGAATTATTAAATGAAGAAAGCACTCAAAATCAGGCTCTGCCTAGTCCACCCAGATCGAAATGATCATGTGGAAATCCAGCGTCACCGGCAAGACATGTACCACGATCGCGTGGCTGTATCGCATGACATTGATGTTACCGACCCTGTGTTTGTCCTGAATTACGGTCATGGTCCTAAATGGGCCGCTCACAATGTCTTGGCCAAGGAAGGAAATAGAGTATTTATAGTCAAACTATTGAATGGACAAACATGCAGAAAGCATTTGGATCAGACCAAACTGTGGTTCACCAACAACCAGGAACATCCTGAAGAGGACATCACCATCATTGATCCACCAACACACACCCATCCAGCAATCGACCTCGCTGTCAATCAAGAGGATGAACCCACCATTCCCAACACTCCTGTCAGACCAGCCGCGCCGCAGTGAAGCAATGGTCCGACCAACTCACCCATGCCAAAGTTTGAACTCAGACGATCAACCAGGGAGCGTAGGTCCCCAGATCTTCTCAACTTGTAAATAATTTGTATCAAAGACTTTGGCGGGGGTGTTAGGGGTAGAGGAGTGATGTTATGTATGTAAACATTGTAACTGTAAGACTGGCCACCAGAGGGCGCAACTGTTGGAGGCCCAAGGGTCACCTGCACACCTCGCGCAAGGGAGTATAAAAGGTTGTCTGCCATGCTGCTTAAGCACTCGAGTTGTATTAAAGAGACTAAGGTCACATAAGTTTTAGCTCACGGTACTCAATCTTGTGGGAGTTCTTCCATACTTAACAGATCCTGTTTCAAAACCTTGTTGATCGTAGCCTTGTAGTCTCCACAGATTCTGACTGCCATCACTTTTCAGCACAGGAACAATGGGGCTGGCCAATTCATTAAATTCAACCGATGATATGATCCCTTCACGCTGGTGTCTGTCCAGTTCGATTTCGACCTTCTCCCTCATCATACACTGAACTGCCCAAGCTTCATGATGGACGGGTCTTGCATCAGAGTCCACGTGGATCTGCACCTTGGCTCCCATGAAGTTGCTGTTGCCTGGTTCGAACAGCGAGGGAAACTTGCTCAGTACTTGGGCACGTGTATTTTTCTCCGACGACAGCGCCTTGATGTCGTTCCAATTGCATCTGATTTTTTCAAGACAGTTCCTGCCGAACAGCATTGGGCCATTGCCTGGGACAATCCATAGCGGTAAGTCATGAACCGCACCATCATGCGATTGTGGCACTGCCAATCACCGTTATGAGTTCTATGGCATACGTGCGCAACTTGACATTGACTGGACTCAGCCTGGGCCTCACAGCCTTAGTATCTCAGCTTGTCGAATGCCCTCTGGCTCATTATCGATTGACTCACCCCCGTGTCCAGTTCCATCGGTACCGGTACCCCATTAAATTTCACGTTGATTATTATCGGTTTGCTCTTAGTTAGGAACGAGTACAGTCCATACACTTCCTCCTCTGGTATCTCGGATTGCGTATCCGGATCCGCACTAGTCTGACTATCATCCTCCACGTGGTGTGTCGCAGCACGCTTGCTCATCTGCGGACAATTGCGCTGGAGATACCTCACTCTCAGACAGCCTTTGTAACTATATTGCTTAAATCGGCACTACTGGTGCCGGTGATTTCCCCCACGATGCCAACACGGAGAAATCGGATGCATTCCCACTGGCGGACTTTGGTCAGCCACAGGTTTCGTGTACCTAGTTGGGTAAGCCCTGCCATGAGTCGCTCTGCCAAACCAATCATATTTACAGTACTTGCTGAGTTTCGATTTTTCACTGATATCTGCTTTAGACTTCTATCCGTCATCATGCATGACTGAGCGATCGTGATGGCCCTGTTCAAGTCCAACGTCTACACCGCGAGTAGTTTATACAGGATCACCTTGTGATTGATGCCGAATACAAAGAAGTCCTGCAGCATGTCTGCCAACACAGCCCCGAACTTACACGTTCCCGCTAGACATCTCAGGTCAGCAACGAATTCCGCCGCATTCTGGCCCTCTCAGCGAATGTGCGTGTAAAATCTGTATCTCCAGATGATGATGCCTTCGTCTAGCTTAAGGTGGTCCTCTACCAGTATACACAATTCTTCATACGTCTTCTCTGTTGGACTCACAGGCAGTAGAAGATTCATCAGACCATAAATTTTTGGACCGCAAACCGTGAGGAACACTGCCCGGCGCCAACCTCCTCCATTTTGTTGGCCATGAAGAACTGGCTCAAACAGCTCACAAAGTCTGCCCAATCTTCTCCTTCCACAAATCGCTCCAACAATCCAATTGTGCTCATTTTTGCATACAAAGGTTCTTGTTTCCTCGTTGCCAAATGTTGTGTATGCAAGAAAGACTGAGTACTGTTTAACTCCAAGAGGTATGACCTTGGCTCGGCTTTATTAAGACCCAAAGTGACTGATATACAAAATAGTTGGCCTTTTATACTTGGGCTGCACACACATGCGTGCAGCCCAATAGCCTCCAACAGTGACATCATCTAGTGGCTAGTGATCCCAAAAGTACATACATGACACATACTATGTCCCACACTAAGTTTCACTCGTCTGTCATCCTTGTCCTTACTGACCTATACTGGTTTTCTATTCCCCACCTCTGCCATTGAATTTAAAATTCTTGCCTTAATCTATATATTTCTCCATTGCCTTGCTCCACTTACCTCTGACCTCTATTAGCCTTATGTACCCACTGACTGGCCTTCTGTGCATCCTTTCCTCCTCTGCTCTACTTTTGGTGTCAGGTCCTTCAGCTCTCTCGGTCCTACTCTTTGGAACATGCCAAAAATCCAAAGTTTTTGTATTTCTCGTTCTACCCTGGAAAGTCTCCTGAAAGTCACTCTTTTCAACCAAGCTTTTGGTCGACTATCACCAGTTCTTTTCTTCCTCTGAAGCGCCTTAGGATCTTTTATCTTGAAGATGCTACATGACTAAGTTATTATAAAGAAACTTAGTGCACTGGATACAGCAAAGGCTATGGGCCCCAACAACATCCCGGCTGTTGTGCTAAAGACTTGTGCTTCAAAACTAGCCGTGCCACAAGCCAAGCTGTTTTAATACAACAACACTGGCATCTACCCAACAATGTGGAAAACTGCCCAGGTATGCCAAAAAGCAGGACCAATCAAGCCGGCCAATTATCACCCCTTCAGTCTTCTCTCAATCATCAGCAGTGATGGAAGGTGTCGTTGACAGTGCTATGAAGCAGCACTTACCAATAACCTGCTCACCGATGCTCATACTGGGTTTCGTCAGGAGCACTCAGCTCCAGACCTCATTACAGCCTTAGTCCAAACATGGACAAAAGACTGAATTCTAGAGGTGAGGTGAGGAGAGAGTGACTGCCCTTGACCTCATGGCAACTTTTAACCATGTGTGGCATCAAGGAGCCCTAGTAAAGTTGAACTCACTGGGAAAACTCTCCATTTGCTGGCGGCAGTCATACCTGTCACAAAGGAAAATGGTTGTTAGAGTTCAATCATTTCAGCTCCGTTGTTGGAGTTCAATAATCTCAGCTCCAGGACTTCACTGCAGGGGTTGAGGCCGTGTCCTAGACCCAACCATCTTCAGCTTTCCTCCCTCCAATGACCTTCCCTCCATCTTAGGGTCAGAAGTAAAATGTGCAATAATCAGCGAACAGTGTTCAGTTCCATTCACAACTCCTCAGATAATGAAGCAGTCCCCACATGCAGCAAAACCTGGATGACATTCAAACTTGGGCTGATAAGTGGCAAGTAACATTCGCACCACACAAGTGCCAGACAATGGCCATTTCCAACTAGTGTGAATTTAACCACCGCCCCTTGATATTCAACAGCATTACTATCACCAAATCCCCCACCATCAACATCCTGGGGGTCACCCTCGACCAGAAACGTAACTGGACCAGCCACATAAATACTGTTGCCACAAGAGCAGGTCAGAGACTGGATATTCTGTGGCAAGTGTTTTATCTCCTGACTCCCCAAAGCCTTTCCAGCATCTACAACGGACAAGTCAGGAGTGTGATGGAATACTGTCCACTTGCCTGGAAGCTCCAAAAACACTCAAGAAGCTCGACACATCCAGGACGCACCCCATCCACCACCTTAAACATTCACTCCCTTCACCACCGGCGCACCGTGACTGCAGTGCGTACCATCTACAAGATGCACTGCAGCTACTCGCCAAGGATTCTTCGATTGCACTTCTCAAACCCGCAGCCTCTGCCACCTGGAAGGACATGGGCAGCAGGAGATTGGGAACACATCACCTGCAAGTTTCCCTCCAAGTTACACATCATCCTGACTTGGAACTATATCGCCGTTCTTTCATAGTCGCTGGATCAAAATCCTGGAACTCCCTCCTTAACAGCACTATGGGAGTATCTTCACCACACGAACTGCAGCAGTTAAAGAAGGGGGCTCACAATCACCTTCGAGGGCAATAAATGCTGGCCTAGCCAGCTACACCCACATCCCATGAACGAATAAACAAAAAGTTATTGTTGCTGAGAAAAAAGAGAAATCTATTAAACAGGTTAGTAGCCAGTTCTGAATAGCATTGTTGGATGACTAGGAGCAGGTTACTCACATTCCGTCAGAGTTCTCGTTCACCAGAGGATCTGCTTAAGAGCAATTCTTTTCTAATTGACCTCAGGAAGGGACCTGATGGCCTTAAAAGTAACAGCCCAACTTCAGCAACAGAATAATATATTTATGTTTTATATACTAATACAATACTCCTGTCTTCATAAAACAGCAGATTCACTGATTTACTGTGAGCAGCAGCATGGGAGATCCACTAATGCTTATTAAAATTTTGCATCCATTACACATGCAAATCTCTGTGCTATGTTGGGAATACAATAGAAATAAAAGCAGCAGTAATTTTCTGTTGGTTTTATAGAAACTTCCCCAACAGAAAATATCTAATTGACCTTGGGGTGAGCTTATTTACAACAAGAAAACCTCATGGCCTTCAAAGGTGAAGTACCATGCAACACACAGCAACCCTCGCTCCCTCTTCAGCAGCAAGATAATGCTTTGGCCCCAAAAACCCACAATGTTTTTGAGGCATCTGGAACAGCCGTAACAGGAACTTGTGGCTGGACATCTACCTTGAGACCTGGGGTCTCCAAGGAAAGTGCACGGATCCTGCATCTGCTCCATGCGAAATGTAGGTTATAGCTGGAAGTGAAACTGACAGGATGACATCACATCACCGTTGGAAATCCTGCAAGTTACGTCTCCAGTGGTTCCAAAGTAATGTACGCCTGTATGAAACAGGGATACGGTAATGTCAGGAAGGTGGAAGTGGGACCCAGCAGATACTAAAAGACTACTGTAAGGAAACAGGGATGGGGGCCTGGTTTTTTCTTCTTGTGCCAAACCAGTTGCTTTGTTTTGTCACTTGCTAATGCTGCAGCGTCTGCCATGTCCCATCCCAAATGAGCATCCCATCTATTCCAGTGTGTTATATATGTGGACTTGTATTTACTCTGTATAGCCACCAGAGGGCCCATTCCCCAGAGATCCCATAATCCCTTGGGAGCACAGGTATTTAAGAAGGCTTCACAGGTTGGAGAGGCACTCTGGAGACCTGCAATAAAAGACTACGGTCACACTTTGAGCTCAGTGTTCAGTCTGACTCTTTCTCCATACACAACAATATAGGTATAGGTACCCGCCACTGTGTAGAAGTTATCTGACTGCAGGCATTCTGATTAGGTCAGACACATAATTTAGTGTTACTCCGCTGTCAGTTGTGGCTCAGTGGGTAGCACACTCGCCTCAGAGTCAGAAAGTTGTGGGCTCAAGTCCCATTCCAGGGACTTGAGCACATAAAATCTAGACGGACACTCCAGTGTCGTGCTGAGGGAGCGCTGCACTGTCGGAGGTGCTGTCTTTAAGATGAGATGTTAAACCAAGGCCCTGACACTATTTCAAAGATCCCATGGCACTATTTCGAAGAAGAGCAGGGGAGTTTTTCCCCGGTATCCTGGCCAATATTTATCCATCAATCAACATAACACAAACAGAGTATCATGGTCATTATCACAATGCTGTTTGTGGGAGCTTGCTTCTGTGCAATTTGGCTGCTGCATTTCCTACTTTACAACAGTGACTGCGTGCAAAACTCCTGATCAAGCACATTCCCAGGTGCTGGTCATGAAGATCCCCTAACAATTTGGACCTGAATTTATTTGGAATAAGTACTCCATTGGCTGTAAAGCACTTTGAGACGTCCGTTGGGTCGTGAAAGACGCTATATAAATCCAAGTCTTTCTTTCCGCCACTGTTACACTGGTAAAGTGAGGTCAGGATTTTCAGCCCCATTGTACATAGCATACATAATGCTATTGCCTTATAAATAGCATAAGGTTTTGAGTTATGAACAACTCCATAGGACATTTGCTAATAAATATAGACACAGACAAAAGCTAATCTTGTAGCCTCTCCTCTATTTGAAATTGATTGTCCCCTTTCTCTGGCTTTCTCCGATACTGAGCTGAAACATGCAACAAAATCAGAATCATAATAGTTTTATTTAGAGCACTGTCCATCACCTTTGGTACCGGTTTTCAGTTCCATAACAGATTCTCACAAATAACATGTGTCACACTTGGTGTGTCCTTGGTACCAAAGAGACTCGCATTTTTGATTGACTCCAATAACTATGATCAATATAATATCTTCCTCACAGACCCCTACAAATTATACCTATAATAAAAGGTTATAATGCCAATTTGTACACGTTAATGTTGTTCTTATGATCTGCCTACAAGTCTGATCTTTCCATGCCCTTTGGACTGCTCAGCCCATATCAACTTTGACCCTTTTGTGCATGTGCAGCCCCCACTGCCATTGATCCACATCATTAGTGCGCGTAGACACTCATCACCCTCACTCTCCAGGAGCCATGTCACAGGAAGTCAACGAAGGTGAAATTAAAACAAAGCTGGAAACACTCAGCAAATCAGGCAGCATCTGTGGAGAGAGAAAAAGAGTTAATATTTCACGTCGATGGCCTTTCATCAGAACTGGAAGCTGCTTTATTCAAATAGTGACATTTGAATCAAAATTTTGCAGAAAATGTCTCATTGAAATTTTGTTGCCTAATTCTTACCTTTTTTAATTCAAGTTATTTATTCATTTGAATTCAAATTCCCAGCTCAACTAGGTCGTCATCAGTGAAGTGAGCTTTCAACCCATGGTCAACATCGGGTGCTCAGCTGTGGCAGCCTGCCTGCCCCCACCCCCACTGCCCACCCCCCACCCCACTCGAATGCATTGCGTCATCGAATGGATTGAGCGCAGTTTGAGAACGTGGCTAGCCAGAAGTTCAAGTTCCTTACCAGTGAGGAAAAATACAAGATTAAATGTGGAGGAGAACCCTGGAGTAATTCAGAAAATTGTGTCACAAAAATGTAACTTCCCTCTACACCTACCTGAAAAACAAGGAATTACTGCTAGTTACGAGCAGTATCTTTGCAGCTAAAGGAAGAGGGGGTTCACATTTTGGCTTGCCTCAACATCAGATCGACTTTACTGAATTGGTTCTAGCCAACCAGAGCAGCCAACCTTCCTGGAATACCCAGCCTAGTTTTCCTTCTAGAAATCGGATCTGACCCAGTTTCTGCATCACAAATCAGCGACTTCAAAACTACTATGCATTCAACTCCAAGGGGAGAGACAAGCAGTGGTCCCACACACAGTAACCAGAGGTAGAGGAGCCAGCCCCAACAACCACGGCATCCAATTACGTGTGAATGTTGCAGATGACAACCAAGCCAGGTGTCCTGATGGGACCTTTTTCTGCTCTAAATAGAAATGGACAATTGTGCTGTTAGCAGAAAGCATACCCATTCCTCGAGTATTTGACAAATACCTGAACTTGCGCAGCTTGAACCTCCCTTATCCAGAACCTCCCCTCATCCAGAACCATTCCCGGTCACCGGGTCGCGAATGTGCAGAACTCCTGACATGAACAAATTGAAGTCTTTCCTCGCTGCCGACTCCCGCAATCGCTGGCCTGACCCCGCCCCACCCCACGATCTCTCTGCCCCACTCCCAGCCCCAATATCTCCTTGCTCAGTACCTGTACCATCCAATTTAACGGATAAGGGAGGTTCAACTGTATAGTGCTCAAGTTTACTAACAGTATGAGTTGATAGCTGAAACCCAGTTACACTGCGTGGAATTGGTTTTATCTCGATCATAACCCCTCACCCACTCTAAACTATTAGCAATTTCCTATTTTGATATATATTAACAACATGGACATGGGTATACAGGGCATAATTTCAAAGTTTACAGATGACAGAACTCAGCAGTGTAGTAGACAATGAGGAGGATAGTAACAGACTGGTGAAATGGGCAGACATGGCAGATGAAATTTAATGGAGAGACAATAAAAACTAAATGATACAGTTTTAAAGGGGGTGCAGGGACCTGGGGGTGTGTGTACACAAGTCTTTGAAGATGGTAGGACAAGTTGAATAGGCTGTTCAAAAAGCATATGGGATCATTGGCTTTATTAATAGAGGCGGAGAGTACAAAAGCAAGGAAGTTATGCTAAACCATAATAAAATAATGGTTAGGCCTCAGCTGGAGTGTTGTGTTCAATTCTGGACATCGCACTTTAAGATGTCAAAGCCGGAGAGATATTTACTAGAATGTTACTAGTGATGATGGACTTAATTTATGTGGAGAAACTGGGGTTGTTGTTCTTAGAGCAGAGAAGGTTAAGAGGAGATTTGATAGATGTGTTCAAAATCATGAACAGCTTTGATAGAGTAAATATGGAAAAACTCTTTCCAGTGACAGGAGGGCTGATAACCAGAGGACACAGATTTAAGGTAATTGGAGGCGACAGAAGAGGGAAAAAAAATTAGGCAGCGAGTTGTTGTGATCTGGAATGCACTGCCTGAAAGGGTGGTGGATGCAGATTCAATACTAACTTTTAAAAAGGAATTGGATAAACACTTGGAAGGAAAAAAAAACAACCCTATGGGGAAAGAAGAATGGAGTGGGACTAATGAGATAGCTCTATCAAAGATCTGGCACAGGTATGATGGGCTGAATGGCCTTCTGTGCCATATCATTCTATGATTACATTCAAATTTAAATTTTCATCCATTGTGGTTCTAAAGTCACACTATTAGAACACTTCAAAGAATCACAGAATACATCATAGATATAGGCCATTTTTGGTTTACTCTTTAGCACAGCGGTTGCAGCAGAGTCCCAGTATTAAATATGGTGTGGTACTAAAGCATACAGACTAGGAAGTTCCCAAGTTCCAGCCTTGATCTGTGCAAGGTTGACTGATCACAGTGGGTTGCTATAATTAGCCTCATTGGGTCTGACTAGGGAAAGAAACATTTGGCCAGCATTTTCACCATCAGCAATAGCAGCTGAAAATGTATCTGCCAGGTGAGGCCAGGATTGGGTTTGATGTGGTATACCACATTTGAATAGCCTACTGAGATTACAGTCAAGAATCCCATGAATAATGGTCGCTTAGGTGAAATACCCGAGAATTGATGCCATTTGTGAGCCAGTAATCCAGCACGGGTGGCTGCCTCGAACAAGAGTACAAGGAGAAAGTGAGTAGAAAATAAGACCGACTTTTCAAATGTGACTTTTTTTTGTGATCACTTGTGGCTAATGCTTGCACTTGCAATTATCCAACAGCTTCGTTATAAGTCTCATCAACAACCCTTCTGAACCAGAGACAGACATAGGCCTTGAAGTGACTGTTAGTTTCCAGGATCGCTCAGTTATACGAAATGCCAAAGTTTCAGGCAAATGGGGAAAAGAAGAGAAAAACATACCTTATTTTCCTTTCACACCTATGCAGCACTTCAAGGTGAGTGTCAACTTTCCTCAAATAAAACTACATTAAAATTATGCCATTTTTAGGTAGTATCCTCATGAAATATGTGAAAGACAAGACAGTGTAGATATACCATTTGTTCTAAAGTGAATGTGCAGAAAATCACAAGCTAGCAAGCACAATAGTGGAATTTTTACTTGTACTGGGCAAATGCATAAATGGAACAGTTCTTTTCTACCAATTCTATGCATAATAAAGGAAAATAATTTCTTGGTGGAGCAGTTATGTTCAAAATCTTTGATCCCTCCGTTTAGGAATACTCCCCACCAACCATACAATGAGCAGCAGAGACATGCCAGGCCTAATCCCTCATCTGTGCTGAGTTAACTGATCTGAGCCAGAGTCGCAGTGAGAGCACAACAACTGGCATCGGTGCCCTTGGGTTAATAAAGAGGATAAAAACAAAATGGCCACACCTAATTGGTAATTCTCTATCTCTATTGGCTGTTGGGTGGTGTTGTAGGTTAGACACTAGCCTTTAAACTCTGGAACCTGGGTTCAAATCCAGTCCAGACTGATGGGGACGAAAGAGCAGGAAAGTGGGACTAATTGGATAGCCCTTTCAAAGAGCCGGCATAGGCACAGTGGGCTGAAAGGCTTCCTTCTGTACTATATGATTCTATGAAGTGCACGTGAGCATGAAGGATAGGTGAGGCGAACACTGATTAGATCACAATTGGAGTACTGTGTGCACTTAAATATATATAAGTTATTGTAACTATAACTGTTTGAGGTATTTGAATATAAATATCTGGGATGATATGGAAGAAATGTTGCATGTGGCCAGAGATCAAACGTGGTCTTAGTCACATTGGTCCATGCTAACTATATGCTATTAAGCATGTGGTTGGTATGAAATAATCCCATCAGCAAGAGTAAAACAAAAAAAAAAAGATTCAGACTGTACATAATTGCACAGATGATTCAAATTTTCAGACTCTTGTTCCCAAAAATCTACACCTGTACATAACTAACTTCAATGTATTGAATTCAGTTCATTTTCTGGAAATGTGCAGTACCTTTACAAGGAAAAACAACCTCAGCCAGTCCACTTCACTACCCTTCCACTGGTGTCTCACCATGAAGCCATGCTCAGACAGTGGTGAAGGGGGTAAGCACATGTTTGAATGATTGCCAACTATTTACAACTGGCACAGAACAATGAAAGCTATAACTCCACCTTTGGGTTCCAACACTTTGATAAACAAGAGTGAATGTTTTATTTTGTAACTTGGTGCCAGATATCAATGATCCTATAAAAAACAAACACATTAAAGCTGGCAGACTGCTTTTCTGCTTTGATTTTGTTCATTGAACCAAGACGTCTGAGCTGCGTTCACTGGTGATGCATTTTGGAAGGATGGAGAGGCAACATAAACAACATGGTACAATTGTTATGGGGATGCAAGAACAGAGTGACCTGGAGATTCACATACAAAGCTTTGAAGTTGGCAGGACATGTTCATAAAAATACAGGATCCATGATTTTATAAATAGAGGCAGCGAACAAAAGCAAGGAAGTTAGACTTAACCTTTATTAATTATTAGTTAGGCCTCAGATGGAATAGTGTGTCCAATTCTGGGCACCACGCTTTAGGAAGGATGTCAAAGCCTTAGAGAGGGCGCAGAGGAAATTTAGCACAATATACCAGGAATGAGGGACTTCGGTTATATGGAGAGACTCGCGAAGCTGAGATTGTTCTCCTTAGAGGAGAGAGAGTTAAGGGGAGATTTAATAGGTGTGTTCAAAATCTTGGAGATTTGATTGAGTAAATAAGGAGAAACGGTTTCCACTGACAGGTGGATCGGTAACCAGGGATCACAGATTTAAGATAATCAGCAGAAGAACCAGAGAAGAGATGATGAGACATTTTTTTTTTTAAAACATAGCAAATTGTTAGGATCTGGAATGCACTGCCTGAAAGGGTGGTAGAAGCAGATTCAATAGTAACTTTAAGGAATTGGATAAATACTTGAAAAGGAAACATTTGCAGGGCTATGGGGAAAGAGCAGGTGAGTGGGACTAATTGGATAGCTCGATCAAAGAACCGGCACAGGTACAATGGTCTGAATGATTCCATGATTGAAAATATGTCACAAATTGTACAAATATTTGATTTCAGATGGAAATCCTATGTGAACATCAGCAGTTCCGGGTCCAGGTCGATGGACAGCAGCTATTTGATTTTACATATCGCGTCCAGCAACTACAAAAACTAACTGCTTTAAAAATTATAGGTGACGTTCGACTGACGAAAGTAGCTTGATTTTTGTAATAGTAGTTAAAAAGGCACATTAACAGGTAGGAGTGGTTTCCCCGATTTTATAACTTGCTAAGATTTTTTTTTAAGTCTGCAGACTCTCTGATCCTGCACCAACTGTCGTTCTGAGCAGCAGCATAATTTTCTGCAAACGTATTTTTTTTTTATAATCATCAGGATTTGTTCAAGACAGTTCTGTGCACTTATGTTTTTCAAAAATCTGATTGGACTTCAAATGTGTACCAACAAATTGGACCAAGTTAAGAGCTTTTCCCTTTCTGTAATTAAATATTTCTGATGTTCCAAGATCCGTCTGCATTTGCTTTGAATTGTTCACATCGCACTGCAAACAGTCAGCCTTCTCATTGCATTAATAATGATGGTTTTCTTAGTCCAGTTATTCAGAGTACATCAGAACGATTCCACGAACAATAAAGGACATACCATCCCTACATACACTGTCCCCGCTTATCCCAGACAGCCACCTATATCTAGCAAATGGCACGTGTTCAGCGCGTCAGCTATCTCGGCAGTTCAAGCAGCTGTTAGCACCTTACAATTACTTGTCATTAAATCCTAACCCTACCCCATGGCCTCTAGAACTCCTGCCACTGATGTGAGCCCTTTTTGCTGGCTCGGTTATAAACTTTGGAAAGCATTCTTTTCTCATTTGGGTTACATATGACCCAACTTAAAAATGATAATGAATTGAGGCGACACATTCCAGCACCGTTAAAGATGAGAGTACGCCCAGCCAGTATAACTCACCCTCCTACAGACACCTGATGTTTCCATGGTTTTATTCTTAGCAATGTTGACAGATTAATCGGTTGTGAGTGCAGACTTCTAAATCACCCTCCAAGTTCTTTGCTTCACACCATCATTTGTTACACTGCCATCACCTATAGTGGGCAAATTTTGTTCACATGAACATGCCTGCTAGAAGTGATGAGGATTGTACACTTACTAACATAGCATTTTACTGACACCCCATTAACATTTCAGAAAGAAAAGCTGAACTATAAAGTCAATGTCAGTGTTTGCTAAGCAATCGGACAACACAGAAAAAGACTTGCATTTATATAGCGCCTTTCAGGTCCACCGGACGTCTCAAAGCAATGTAGTCATTGTTGTAATGTGGGGAAAGGGGCAGCCAATTTGTGCACAAGCAAGCCACAAACAGCAATGTGACAATGACCAGATAATCTGTTTTTTTGTTATGTTGATTGCGGGATAAATATTGGCCAGGACACCAGAGATAACTCCCCTTCTTTTTGAAATAGTGCCAACAGATCTTTTACGTCCACCCGAGAGCGAGAGGGCCTCGGTTGAACGTTTCATCCGAAAGATAGCACCTCCAACAATGCAGCACTCCCTCAGTACTGCACTGGAGTGTCAGCTTAGATTTATGTTCTCAAGTTCCTGGAGAGGCATTGGAGGGGTCTAGAGAGTAGCGTAGAGTGTTGTCAGCGTACATGTGGAAGCAGACATCACGTCTGCAAATGATGTTGCTGAGGGGAACAGCAGATGTAACTGCAGAGTGGAGAAGCTATTGCGAGAGATACTTTGGCTATGATTGGATAGGTAAGAGTGGAATCAAGTGAGGGCAGTCCCACTGAGCTGGATAACAGAGAGGTGTTCGAGGAGGTTGAGAAATTATTTCAGGCTGCAAGTGTTAGTGTCGGAGCCCCAACACTTAGCACAACTCCAAAACTGCTGGTCAGACGGTCATTTTACTGTGTTTTAGAAAAGGAATTTTGCTTTTCAAACTAACAATTTCAGCTAACTGAATCAAGAATGCTAATTTCTTCGTTGAGTCACAAAGCTGGCCGACATCCGCTTGTGGGGCAGAGGTAGTTAGTGCCCCGCACCGCCATCTTAAGTAGTTTGCCGACTCTTGGGTCAGCTCCACTGACTGCATCCTAGCATGGTCCAGACTGACATCGTACAGCCCGGAACTCCGTTTTGGGTGCCAGGCTGCAAGCCCGGTCCCACGCTACCCTGGTGGCCATCAGATGCCTTGCAAGGTGCGCAGTGGCCGTCCCCTACACGGAGCATTTGCGTAGCGCTGCAGTCCTCGCCCCAGTAGCGCCCCGGGTCCCGTCCCTAATGGAAGTGGAACACATAAGATTGTGTTCCACTGCCTTTGAGGGCAGTAAGCCCAATTCAACAGCAAAGACAGGACTTCTGTACCAGGCACAGAAAGTCCCAGTCCCCAGCTGATTACCACCCCCAATCAGGGCATAGGGCAATTTCGCCTTCCACAATCTTTACTACACCATCCACAGAACAGGCCAAATAGAAGTTTTGTATATCACTACAAGACAAGTGTTGGAAATGAGGTCAGCAAGTGCATCACCTTGACCCACTCTCATATGACCTCAGCTCCAGAAAAGATTCATTCAGTCTATCATGTCAGTGCTAGATCTTCACTAGAGCAATCCAAAACTAATCCCACTACCCTGCTCTAATCCCAAAGTCTTGTAGCTCCCCCTGCTTCAAATATTAATCCAATTTTCACCTACAATGTCACAACCACTCCCAGTGGAAACGGTCCATGCTCCAACAGCCCTCTGTATAAAGACATATCTTCCCGCTCCTCATTCTCAGCAGACCTATGCTGACTCTTACAGGCAAAGATTCAGCACGTGACCCCTTTTTAAAGGGGCACAACCAATAAAGACTAAATTAACAAATTTTAACTAAAACTTAAATCAAATTAAAATGTTGCCTGTTCTGATGATGCACTCCAGTGCCCATCGATCACAGAAGGCCTCGAGCGTGCCAGTGAACACCACAAGCTCCATCTCCAGGGAAACCTGGGCGTGAACGTAGCTGCGGAAGAGGCAGTCAGGCCAAACGACCGCCCGCTGCCTGGACCTGTTGATGGCTATCTTGGCCAGGATGTAGACCTATACTGTCTTAATTTCCACAACAGCCCAACGACCAAAGGAGTAAACAGCCAATCAGAGAACACCTAAGCACTACCCATGTAACCAATTAATTAGCCTATTACCAGCTCAAACTAGTCCACAGTTAAGTCACCAAATAAACAAGTTTAAATAGCTCCATGTTAAACTCAAAATACTGTGAAATAAATGAAAATTTCAGTACCAAGGCCACAATCACTCCCGTTGAGTTGAGTTGAGTTCCAAAATCTGGCTATTCCCTCTCCATTGCCTTTTCACATCAATATTTTTCAGCTGGGATTTATACTGTCTTAATTTACACAATAGCCCAATTGCCACAGAACAAAACAACCAATCAGACAATACATCTAATCACACCCTCATGGAACTAATTAATTCACCTATTACCAGCTCAACAGCCCACAGTAATAGCATCAAGTCAACAAATTTAAACACTTCCAATATTGAGTAGCTAAAATTATGTAAATTAAATTCAAAATACAGTAAAATAAATGAAAATTTGAGTACTTATGTGCCGATCACTGCTACATGATCCACACATTCCTGGCCGTTAGCAGCTCGAGATTGATCTCGCTGCTCGGTTCAAAATGATACAGTCAACACTGGCATTGGCAGGGGTGTATGAACAGAAACATTTCACCCACCTGGCTCACCAATCAGTGGGATGTGGCAAGGTTATTGCAAAAATAAAAATTACATTCTTTGAACACATTTGATCACTGATAGAAATGTCCCTTTTATTAAAGAGTCAGAGACACGAGAGCATCAAACAATTACTGTAGGGCTTTCTTATATGTGAAATCACATTAGAGAATTAAAATAAATTCAGAAGAATTGCCATTTAATCGACATTCTATTGAGGCACGCCTTAAAGATGTTCAGGTACACAGGGGTGGGATGTGAGTTAATGCAGGGATCAATGGGCCTTGGAACAGTGGAGATTGGGTGTGAATCAGCATTTCATTATGTGTAGTGGTGATGAAGCAAAAGCCTGGGCCCAGAACAGTCAGCTTATTGTGTATTGTGCCAGTCCTTTACAAAGCAGCAGGCACACCATGTGCTGCTTTGATATGTTCAACTTGAGCACAAATTGGTACTAACATCAAAACTATACTTTTGCACGTTGGACTAATCTTTGGCCAGCCTGAGAAACAGACAGCTGAGCTAGATGGTGAATATTGTGGTACTAACTGAGGTGAGTATTATTCCTTAATTTGAGAAAAGGCAATTATTCTTATTTGAACCAAATATGTATTAATGATATTAACAAGTTTCTAGTCAGTTGTGTTTCATCAGTCTCCCCGTTGTGGCCTATCTTTCACTTCAGCACTAACCATGTAGTTGGCATACACAAGCATTTAATTAAGTTCAGTACGTGCCTTCTTCTTCGATTTTCCCCCACCAAACCCCGTAACCCCACTTCATATTTCTAACAAAAATCTTGAATAATATTCAATTACTATCACAACAAAAAAAAAATTTTTTAAACATCTTTTGATCATTTTATCTTTCATGCGAGAAACTAAGATTCTTGTGAATCCTTTGATTTTTGTAACAAACTTTCATCCAGTTGTTTAAAGCAAGAAAGTAGGACTAAACTCCTTAACCCTGAACAAATCAGTTTTTTAAAACAAATTTCACAGCACAATTCCATTCAAAAATGTATTGAACAATCTGGATTTCTGATGGGGGCCCATGGGAGCTTGAGGCACCCATATGAGTCAACAATTTCAGGAAGTGGAGACTGCGGCAGAGAGCAGCAAATAAACAACTGCATACCAGAGCAGACAAGGAATTCGGGGCCCAGTCAGTGAACAAAATGTGTGCTTACCATTATCTTGATATTGCAGACAGAAAAGGGAATGAGAGACAAGTAAAATTCACAGAAGCCAAGCCAGGAGTCGTGGGAGACAAAAACCATACACGTTACTGAGACTGCTGAAAAAACATTCACTTAATTTTAAATTTCAAAATCACGAGATTTTAAAATTTGGGGGCATGTGATATTGCATGATTTCAAATTAATTCTGGGCCCCCTTGCTGTTGTCCCCAAGGAAGGTATCTGGGTTACTTTTAGATGATGTGTTAGTCTGATACAGATAAGAAAAAAAATAACACCCCAATCAGAGTTTTGGGTGAAGCCCCATTAATGTTTTACAAGGGAGGGGAAATGCTAGTTTTTTTTTTAAACTCTAGTTTCCTGGCCAAATGAGGTGCTCTCACCACAGTCCAACGATCAAACCTGGGATATTGTAGTCTATAAAGCTCAACTGTTCATAGTATAAGCTGCAGATCAATTTTAAACATCTTTGGTTTCAATATAAAATGGCTCTTTTATGGTCTGTGTCTCATTTAGTGTTCTGGTTTTGTGCCAGACCAAAACTTACAATTTTGCTTATCAGTTTAAATTGTATTTTCAATCATAACCTTTTCATTATTTGTAGTCCACATTTGTGAAAAGTCTATGCCCTTCTGTTTTTAATTCTCTATTATTTTCTCTCGCACCCTTTGCTAAATACCTTAGTTAAAATGTTATAATCAACATGGAGAAACATGATAGGCCTTTAATTCTCCACTTCCTCCTGACTTCCTTTTTATTAAAGGTCATTAATTAAGTAGTTAATTACTCCTCTTCCCAACATTTCTCTGAACTCTTGACTTTCCTCTTTCAAATTATCCTGACATTGATAAAAATATATGCCTGATGCCCACTTAGTTCCTAGAATTTTTGTTTTTTTTAAATCAAAGACCAAGGAGGTTATCTCGATCTCATTCAAAGAGTCATTGAAATGTTCCTTCTCTGCCTCTGAAAGCCTTTAATGGATAAAAATGTCCCAAGGCCCACCATGAGAGGGTGGGCAATAAACAATCACGAATTGAGAGAAGAATAAGAGATGACCGAGGACACTTTTGAAGGTGGGGAGAAAGGAAAGCAGGTGAAGGGGTCAGGCTGACAATTTCAGAGAGGATGGCTGAAGGCTTTGCCACTGATTGTGGAGCAGAGGAGGAGGGGTTGGGAGGTAAAAACACAGGAGGTGAAATTGGTCTTTGGTAGTCATGCAAAACAGGTGATACTAAATCGGCAGCCCGTTTTTCACCTTGCCCAAATTTATTTTCTGTTGGCTTGAATGGAAAAAAAAAAATCGGGCGGAATGTAAAAAGGGATTCTGATTCGCTATCGCCTTCTTTGCACAACCACCGGAGACCAATCTCACCCCTGCACAATCAACAGTGGACCTGAGCTGGAATGTGGGGTTGAGGGAGGTTAGAGTGGTAAGGTGGAGCAAGGCTATGGAGGGATTTATAGATGAGGATTTTGAAAGCAATCTGTTGATGGAGATCCAGCAGGAGTCATGAGAATGGATACATTAGGTGACTAGGATTTAACATGGGATAGATTGTGGGCAGCAGAACCTGGGATGAACTGCAGTTTGTGTAGGATAGGGCTTGAAGCTTTGAAGGTTGCGGTGGAGAGCCCAAGAGAAATCAAATCTGGAGGGGATTTTAGTGGCGGTACAGAGATGGGCTATTTTACCTCGGTGGAAATAGATAATCTTGATGATGGTGTGGATGTGGAGTTTGAAGCTCAGCTCAGGGTTTGGTAGAGTCCAAAAGCTCCAAGTCCTAGCCTATAAAAACTGCAACTCATCTAGGACTGACGGAGCTACAACAAGTGCTGGAGAAATACCACCAATGCTGTCTCCGCAAGATCCTGCAAATCCCCTGGGAGGACAGACGCACCAACGTCAGTGTCCTCGATCAGGCCAACATCTCCAGCATCGAAGCACTGACCACACTCGACCAGCTCCATTGGGCGGGCCACATTGTTTGCATGCCTGACACAAGACTCCCAAAGCAAGCGCTCTACTTGGAACTCCTACACAGCAAGCAAGCCCCAGGTGGGCAGAGGGAACGTTTCAAGGACACTCTCAAAGCCGCCTTGATAAAATGCAACATCCCCACCGACACCTGGGAGTCCCCGGCCAAAGACCGCCCTAAGTGGAGGAAGAGAATCCGGGAGGGCGCTGAGCACCTAGAGTCTCGTTGCCAAGAGAATGCAGAAAACAAGCGTAGACAGTGGAAGGAGCGTGCGGCAAACCAGACTCCCCACCCATCCTTCAACAACTGTCTGTCCTACATGTTACAGAGACTGTAATTCCCGTATTGGACTGTTCAGTCACCTAAGAACTCACTTTTAGAGTGGAAGCAAGTCTTCGAGGGACTGCCTATGATGATGATGATACCATCGACCAATCCCAGAGATTGCCAGTGCGAGACAGTTTACGTTTATTTTCTCTTCCAGCACTTTCACACTCAACTGATGGGGGCCTCTCTGTTGTTCTTCATTATGAATCTTTACTTTTTGTTTCTGGCTATGTAGGGTAAAAATCAGTTAGGGTTCCTGCTGCTGTTTACTATCCAGTGAACCCTGCTGGAACCACACTTGTATGGACATTAGATGAGGACAGAGTTAAATTTACTTCTGATGAACTCTGTTGGATGCTACCAACAGTCTCCTCCAATGGGAAAGGACATGTGTGTGGATGTTGGTGGAGAACAGGATTGGGCTCGGCTCTCATGCTTCCACAGTTGAATAGACTGTCAACATTTACTGGACTGGCACATAAATGGCTACTTGGACAAGCCACCAGAAGGTTGCTAGTGTCTGTGGTACCATACCACCTAGTGAGGAGTCAACACCTTCAGGAGAGGAGAGGAGAAGAAAAAGAGAGAAAATTGGAAATATGAAGACTTGCTCCAGACTCGTTAAATTAAAACAAAAACATTCCATTCCGCCCCCCATTCCACCCAAACAATTGTCTGCACCAATTTTTCTTCCCACCCTTTAAAGCGTGGATTCTTACTGGGGTTTGGTTACACAGGCACTCTCCAGAACTTTACCCAAGTGGCAAACATTCATGTGTTAGCCTTGACAGATCATGTCAACACACCATTCACCTGTGGTAAGTTGGGGAGTGGGGGGGCGGGGGAGCACAAGGGAGTTTGATCTTCTCCTCACATTCACTTTGAGCAAGAGTTTCTGAAAATGATAAGCCAAGGACACCAAATTCAGTGTCCCTGCTACCACTCTTGCTCAGATCAACTTACTCAGCAAAGTCCAGGGATTGAACCTGGGACTTTCCTGGTCTGTACAGCTCACTGGACCAGTGGCAAAGTCAGAAAAAAAAAACTTCTAATGACGATTCCTGAATGCTTCTTTGTTTTCTGCTTGAACTGATACATTTCTTAATGGAATCACACGGAATAGGGTTCTGCAGGTGTCAGCGACTCTATGGTACTATGAGAGCTGAGACAAGGTGCATTATCAGACTGTTTGACCATGAGAACATCACAGCCAAGCCTGGCATGTTAATTTTCTGGCTGTTGTCATTGGATAGAATTCAGGAGTAGGAACCCCTGTGAATTCCCCTCCTCATTATCATCATCAGTCGCCAGTCCAGGCACACAACCATTAGTAGGAAAGCCTGGACTCTGCCTGTTATGTATGCAACACATTGTAACCAGCATTCTACCGCCACCAGAGGGCGCATCTGTTGGAGTCCCAATGGACCCCAGCATCCCTTGGGAGCACTGCATATAAGCAGGCCTCCCATGCTGTGCCAGCACTCTGGAGTCAGAATAAAGAGACTAAGGTCACACTTACTCAAGTCCACAGTACTCAGTCACATTGCTTTATTTGAGATATAACAACTGGCGACGAGCAATAAATAACGAACCATCACACGAAAATGCAGAGAACTCTTGGTATTCTGGAGAAATTCTCAAGATGACGATTGGGAAGCCTTCGTGGAGCGACTCGACCAATACTTCGTGGCCAATGAGCTGGAAGGGAATGAGAACGCTGTCAAACGAAGGGCGATCCTCCTCACCGTCTGCGGGGCAACAACCTATGGCCTCATGAAGAATCTTCTTGCTCCGGTGAAACCAACAGCCAAATCGTATGAAGAACTGTGTACGCTGGTCCAGGAGCACCTAAATCCGAAGGAGCGCGTTCTGATGGCAAGGTACAGATTTTATACATGTCAACAGTCTGAAGGCCAGGAAGTGGCGAGCTACGACGCCGAACTAAGGCGCCTTGCAGGACATTGCGAATTCGCTGGATTCCTGAAGCAAATGCTAAGAGGCATTTTTGTGCTTGGCATTGGCCATGAGGTTATCCTTCGCAAACTATTGACTGTTGAAACACCAAACCTGAGCAAAGTCATAATGATAGTCAGGCATTTATGTCCACCAGTGATAACACCAAACAAATTTTGCAGCATAAAGATGCATCGGCAAATACTGTACACAAAGTAACGTCGTTTTCAAGTGGGAATGCATATGGCAGAACGTACACGCCTGCAGCTGCACGACCTCAGATGACAAGGAGTCCGCCATCAAGTGTGAATGCGAGGCAGTTAACACCTTGTTGGCGCTGCGGAGGTGATCATCGAGCCCATCAATGCCGCTTCAAACATTATGAGTGCAAAGGCTGTGGAACAATGGGACACCTCCAGCGAATGTGCAGACGAGCTGTAAACCACCACGTTGCAGAGGAAGACTGATCCATGGCGGATCAAACAGAACGAGATACTCGAACCGAGGAGGCAGAAGTATACGGGGTACACACCTTCACTATGAAATGTCCACCGATCATGTTAAAAGTTGAACTGAATGGAATTCCAGTATCCATGGAATTGGACACGGTGCGAGTCAGTCTGTCATGAGCAAAAAGGCCTTCGAGAGGCTGCGGTGCAACAAGGCACAAAGGCCCAAGCTGAGCCCTATTCATACCAAGCTGAGAACTTGCACGAAAGAGCTGATCTCTGTAATTGGCAGTGCAGCAGTAAAAGTCTCCTATGATGGACCGGTGTACGAACTACCACTTTGGATTGTACCAGGAGATGGCCCCACACTGTTCGGCAGAAGCTGGCTGGGAAAAATCCGCTGGAACTGGGACGACATCCGAGCGCTTTTGTCCGTCGATGACGCCTCATGTGCCCAGGTTTTGAGCAAGTTCCCGTCGTTGTTTGAGCCAGGCATCGGAAATTTCTCTGGGGCGAAGGTGTAGATCCACTTGGTTCCCGGTACACGACCCATCCATCACAAGGCACGTGTGATACCATACATGATGCGAGAGAAAGTGGAGATCGAGCTGGACAGGCTGCAATGGGAGGGCATCATCACGCCAGTTGAGTTCAATGAGTGGGCCAGTCCGATTGTTCCGGTTCTCAAGGGCGATGGCACGGTCAGAATTTGTGGAGACTATAAAGTAACGATTAACCGTTTTATGCTGCAGGACCAGTACCCACTATCCAAGGCAGACGACCTATTTGCGACGCTGGCAGGAGGGAAGATGTTCACCAAGTTGGACCTGACCTCGGCCTACATGACGCAGGAGCTGGCGGAATCTTAGAAAGGCCTCACCTGCATCAACACGCACAAAGGTCTGTTCATCTACAATAGATGCCCGTTTAGGATTCGATCGGCCATGGCTATTTTTCAAAGGAACATGGAGAGTCTGCTAAAGTTGGTTCCGCGCACTGTGGTTTTCCAGGACGACATATTGATCACAGGTCGGGACACCATAGAACACTTGCAAAACCTGGAAGAGGTTTTAAGTCGGCTAGATCGTGAGGGACTCCGGTTGAAACGCTCGAAGTGTGTTTTCCTGGCACCAGAGGTCGAGTTCTTGGGCAGAAGAATCGTGGCAGACGGCATCAGACCCACCGACGCCAAGACGGAGGCCATAAAAAACACGCTGAAGCCACAGAACGTGACGGAGCTGTGGTCGTTCCTGGGACTCAATTATTTTGGTAATTTCCTACCCGGGTTAAGCACCTTGCCAGAACCTCTACATGTGTTGCTACGCAAGGGAGATGGACTGGGTATGGGGGAAATCACAAGAGACTGCTTTTGAGAAAGCCAGAAACCTGTTACGTTCCAACAAACTGCTTGTTCTGTATGACCCATGTAAACGTTTTGTGCTAGTTTGCGATGTGTCTTTGTACGGGGTCGGGTGTGTGTTACAACAAGCAAACGAATCGGGAACATTGCAACCGGTCGCCTATGTGTCCAGGAGTTTGTCCAAGGCCGAAAGGGCCTACAGCATGATTGAAAAAGAAGCTCTGGCATGCGTTTACGGGGTAAAAAAAATGCACCAGTATCTGTTTGGGGTTAAGTTCGAGTTAGAAACTAACCATAAGCCGCTCATAGCGCTATTCTCAGAAAGCAAAGGAATTAATACCAATACCTCTGCTCGCATCCAAAGATGGGCACTCACGCTGTCTGCATATAAATATGTAATTCGCCACAGGCCAGGCACAGAGAACTGCGTTGATGCTCTCAGTCGGCTACCATTGCCCACCACCAGGGTGGAAATGGCACAGCCTGCAGACTTGCTCTTGGTGATGGATGCATTTGAAACGAAAAATCACCCGTTACGGCCCGCCAGATCAGGACCTGGACCAGCCAGGATTCTTTACTGTCCCTTTTAAAAAAACTGTGTCCTCCATGAGAGCTGATCCAGCGTCCCAGCGGAGATGCTTGAAGAGCCCAAGCCGTTCCAGCGGCGCAAAGACGAATTATCCATACAGGCGGACTGTCTTTTGTGGGGTAATCGCATGGTTTTGCCCAAGAAAGGCAGGGAAACGTCCATACGCGACCTACACAGTACCCACCCAGATGATGAAAGTTATAGCCAGATCCCATGTGTGGTGGCCCGGCATCAACTCAGATTTGGAGTCTTACGTGCACCAATGCAACACTTGCTCTCAACTGAGCAATGCACCCAGGGAGGCACCGTTAAGTTTGTGGTCATGGTCCTCCAAACCGTGGTCTAGGATCCATGTTGACTTCGCTGGCCCGTTTCTAGGCAAAATGTTTTTGGTTGTTGTGGATGCTTATTCAAAATGGATTGAGTGTGTAATAATGTCTGTAAGCACGTCCACTGCCACCATTGAAAGCCTACGAGCCATGTTTGCCACACACGGCTTGCCAGATGTCTTCGTCAGCGACAATGGGCCGTGTTTCACCAGTGCTGAATTCAAGGAATTCATGACCCGCAATGGGATCAAGCAAGTCACATCTGCCCCGTTCAAGCCCGCATCCAACGGTCAGGCAGAACGGGTAGTCCAAACCATCAAGCAAAGCTTGAAACGCGCGTCAGAAGGCTCCCTGCAGACCCGCCTGTCCCGAGTCCTGCTCAGCTACCGCACAAGACCCCACTTGCTCACCGGGGTTCTCCCTGCTGAACTGTTCATGAAAATGGCACTCAAAGCAAGGCTCTCTCTAGTCCACCCTGATCTCCATGATCATGTCGAGGGCAGGCGGCATCAACAAAGCATGTACCATGATCGCGCAAATTTGTCACGCAATATTGAAGTCAATGACCCTGTATTTGTACTCAACTGTGGACATAGTCTCAAATGGCTTGATGGCACTGCCGTAGCCAAAGAAGGGAGTAGGGTGTTTGAGGTCAAACTTGCAAATGGACTAACTTGCAGAAAGCATTTGGATCAAACCAAACTGCGATTCACAGACAGCCACGAGCAACCTGAAGAGAACACCACCAACTTCGACACTCCGATACACAAGTGGTAACCAACATCACAGTTGACCCCAGCAAGACCAGCTTCACAGCAGCCCAGCGAAGGCCCAACCAACTCACCTGCACCTGTGTTTGTACCGAGACGATCGACTAGGAAGCGGAAAGCCCCAGATGGTCTCACCCTGTAAATAAGTGTACTATTGACTTTGGGGGGGGGGGGGGGGCGCGGTGGAGAAGAGTGATGTTATGTGTGCAACACCTTGTAACCAGCATTCTACTGCCACCAGGAGGGTTCATCTGTTGGAGTCCCAAGGGATCCCTTGGGAGCACTACATATAATCAGGCCTCCATGCTGTGCCAGCACTCTGGAGTCAGAATACAGCGACTAAGATCACACTTACTCAAGTCCACAGTACTCAGTCACATTGCTTTATTTGAGACATAACACTGCCCACTGGCTGCAATCAGTTGACTCAAGATAGCCAATAGATGAGATAAACAATGTCAAACTATCGAGGTTCCTCCTTTAATTATTGGATTGTTATCCTTTTAATTACACAAAATTACAGACCAACTTTAAATGGTGCTAAGTAACATTTTAAGAGAACAAACCTCGAGAAAAGCAAAATCTAAATACATCAGTTATTTCCACGATATTTACATTTGGGTACAAATTAAAGCAATAACACTACAAAAAGGAACTGTAAAATGACATAGAAAAATAAAGTGCATAAATAATAATTTGGGAAAATAAATACAATTTAAAAAAAGGCCTAGTTTTCTATCTTGCCTGAGATTCCATTGAAAGGCATTATTTCTGCGCAACATGGCGGTTGGGGGCTGATGAGTGCCGTCTTATCAGTCTTGTCAATAAATATTTACAGGTGGACCAATAGCAAATATTAATTCAAAGCTTGGAGATTAAAGCCTCCTGTGGTCCCCATTTTATATCCAAAGTCTGCCAATTTCACTCACTCCTCCAGCAACAGAGATCACAAAGCCAACTGGTAAATTTTGTTGACAACATAGATGTGTGTGTGTGTATGCAAGGGTGAGAGAGAAATAATATTTGATAAATGTTTTCATAATCATGATACAAGACTGCCTTCTCTGGCAAAGTACCACTGCTTTGAAATGAACCAAATGCCATGAGATAGAAGCAAGTTTTCAAATTTAATTTCCTTTGTTCTTCTTTTCCAACTCCAACTGAGGGCACTTTTGCAGGAAATTTATGTCACCTGTTTGATTGCCTGGATCCACTCTGACCTTTCAGCACGGGAGCCAGCTTGAATGTAATAATGCACATCATTTGTGGTTATGATCTTGAAGAGATTGCCTTGAACATTTCCCTTTATTCCTGAAAAATTAATCAAATGTTAAAAAAGCAGCTCTTCTGCACGAAACAAAAACCCATTAGATGAGCCAAGTCTGCACAGCTGCAGAACACAAGCAGTAGCTTTGAACGGATCTAAAAATCTGTACATGAGGAATATCGTGACCACTGGATGATTTTCAAAGACTTGGGAAAGACCTATACAACTGTCAATCCTTCTTCCTTTCAGTGATGTTATGTAATTTGTTGTTGTAATCGGTAAAAGACATAGGACAACCTTCTATTTTCAAATTCATATCGTGCATACTGCTCATTGCAACATCTTTCTCAGGGGTGTTGTCCAAGTTCACATCGCCACTAATAGTTTGGCTGACAGCAGCCTCTCCACAGATGAGGTAATCACCGGCATAACCTTTACATTCAAAAATAAAATGGAATCTTTATTGCTCCTTTATATGATCAGATTAATCCCATAAGTTGTGGATTTTGCAACAATGCTCCTGATTAAATATCTTAAGACAGTTGGAAGTCAGCATAACCTCTGGTCAATGCTTGCTGCCAGTGTTTGTACAATTACCGCTTCATAAATTTTTGTTTTTAATTTTTATTCACTAAATGTGGGTGGCACCATCAAGTCTTCATTTAGTGCCACTAGTTGCCCTGAGAGGAGGATACTTCTTAAGTAGTAATTGTCTTAACAACAGAGTGGCTTTCTAGGCCATATCAGAAAAAAAGACATTTATAAAGCGCCTTTCACGACCACTGGACGTAATCTTGGAGTGCAGTCACTGTTGTAATGTGGGAAACGCGGCAGCCAATTTGCACACAGCACCTCCCAGAAACAACAATGTGGTAATGACCAGATAAACTGTTTTTGTTATGTTGGTTGAGAGATATTGGCCAGGACACCAGGGATAACTCCCCTGCTCTTATTCAAAATAGTGCCGTGGGATCTTTTATGTCCACCCGAGAGGGCAGACAGGGCCTTGGTTTAACGTCTCATCTGAAAGATGGTACCTCCAACAGTGCAACACCCCCTCCGCACTGCACTGGAGTGTCAGCCTAGATTTATGTGCTCAAGTCCCTGGTGTGGGATTTGAACCCACAACCTTCTGAATCAGAGACGAGTGTGCTACCCACTAAGCCACAGCTGACTGTGTAAGAGTCACCTCTAAGCCAGACCGGACAGGGGTTGCATGCTCCCTTCTCTAAAGGAACCAGTTGGGTTTTTATGATAATCCAGCAGAGATTTTATGAAATGTTTTTCTTTCTGGTGCCAGCTCACAAATTACCAGGTTTATTAGACTTGATTTGGAACTTGACCTCTGTTGCGAACCCATGACCTCTGTTGCTAGTCCAGTACCCTAACCATCACATTACTCCACACCAGGGACTTGAGCACATAAATCTAGGCTGACACTCCAGGGCAGTGCTGAGGGAATGCTGCACTGTCAGAAGTGCCGTCTTTCAGATGAGACGTTAAACCGAGGCCTCATCTGCTCTCTCAGGTGGATGTAAAAGATCCCATAGCACTATTTCGAAGAGGAGCAGGGGAGTTATCCCCGGTGTCCTGGCCAATATTTATCCCTCAATCAATATAAGAAAAACAGATTATCTGGTCATCATCACATTGCTGTTTGTTGGAGTTTGCTGTGTGCAAATTGGCTGCCATGTTTCCTACATTACAACAGTGACTACATTCCTAAAGTACTTCCTTGGCTGTAAAGCGCTTTGAGATGTCCGGTGGTCGTGAAAGGAGCTATATACTCTTTCTATCTCAGTTTGATTCAAATAATGAGAAATGAAGCCTCACCTGGTGGGATTCCATTGTCTTCCAAAGCAGACACCAAACAGCCTCGAAGTGACAACCCACCAACAGGCTGATCATGTTTTTCCTAATGATGTAAAAGTTATTTCAGGTCAGTCGAGGAAAACTCCGATTTTTTAAATCAAAATAAATGTATGGAAATGTTAAAATGCCAGAAACAAACTGAATGCAAGGTATACTATCTTTTCTATTTTGAATATACACATACACAATACATTAGTCGCTTCAGGCGAGATATTGCATTTTAACAATGTTAGTGTACTTGAGCTAGATGTTCATATGAGGCTACAAAAGCAAAATACTACAGATTCTGGAACTCTGAACTAAAAACAGAAAATGCTGAAAATACTCAGCAGGTCAGGCAGCATCTGTGGAGAAGGAAAGAGTCATCGACCTGAAATATTGGGGCTGAATTTGTGGTCGGAGGCTTCCCACGGGCGGATGCCTCCGACCAATAAAAAAATCAATGCACTTACCTTCTGCCTCAGGATCCATGGTGACTTGCATTCCTGGGCCAATACGTGTAGGGCTGCATTGAAGCCCACATATCCTAGGGGTGCATGCGGTTTGCAAGCGCCCCTGGGATCACTTGGGCTGGCTCAACCAATCAAAGAAGGGAATCCCCATTCATGCCTATGGAGATTATATACAGAATCCCCATAAGCATGAATGGGGATCACATTAAAAAAATACATAAATTTTTTTTGAAAAACATTAACTATTTTAAATTAATTAAAATACAATGTAAGTAAACATTTTTTTTTTAATTAATTTTTTGAAAAATAAATGTAAATGTTTTAAAGGGGCTAATAATAACCGTACCTTATTGTAAGTGTTTTAATTTTTAAATGAATGACATTTTTAAAAATGTTTTTATAAACTCTTACGCTGGTAAAAATAGACCGTACGCCTGCGTAAGAATTTCACGGGCATTTACTGGGTAGAAGCTGGGCAAATAGCTCAACTCTCCGCCTGCAGAGGCCCTTTTCGTGGGGATGTGGATGATCTGTCAAGAGAATTCCGGGTTTTAGCACATGCCTAAACCCGGAACTTGCGCAGCCCCTACAAAGTGGCCAAAACTAGTGGGAGGACGGAAGACTGGGAAGCTTTTAAAAGCCAGCAAAGAATGACTAAAAAAATGATTTAAGAAAGGGAAGATAGTCTATGAAAGTAAACTAGTACAAAATATAAAAAGAGATAGCAAGAGTTTCTATAGGTATATAAAAAGGAAAAGAGTGGCTCAAGTAAATGTTGGTCCCTTAGAGGACGAGACCGGGGAATTAGTAATGGGGAACATGGAGATGACAGAAACTTTGAACAAATATTTTGTTTCATTCTTTATGGTAGAGGACACTAACAATATCCCAACAGTGGATAGTCAAGGGGCTATGGGGGGGGGGGGGGGGGGGGGGCGGGTAGGGAAGGAACTTAACACAATCACTAAGGAGGTGGTACTCAGTAAGATTCTGAGACTAAAGGCAGATAAATCCCCTGGACCTGATGGCTTGCATCCTAGGGTCTTAAGAGAAGTAACGGCAGGAATTGTGGATGCAAAATTCTCTGGATTCTGGGGTGTCCCAGCAGATTGGAAAACTGCAAACATAACACCCCTGTTTAAAAAAGGAGGCAGATAAAAAGCAGGAAACTATAGACCAGTTAGCCGAACATTTGTGGTTGGAATATTGTTAGAGTCCATTATTAAAGAAGCAGTAGCAGGACATTTGGAAAAGCAAAAATTGGTCAGGCAGAGTCAGCATGGATTTATGAAGCGGAAGTCATGTTTGACAAATTTGCTGGAATTCTTTGAGGATGTAACGAACAGGGTGGATAAAGGGGAACCAGTGGATGTGGTGTATTTGGACTTCCAGAAAGCATTTGACAAAGTGCCACATAAAAGGTTACTGCACAAGATAAAAGTTCATGGGGTTGTGGGTAATATATTAGCATGAATAGAGGATTGGCTAACTAACAGAAAACAGAGAGTAGCGATAAATGGTTCATTCTCTGGTTGGCAACCAGTAACTAGTGGGGTGCCGCAAGTATCAGTGCTGGTACCCCAACTATTTACAATCTATATTAACGACTTGGAAGAAAGGACTCAGTATAATGTAGCCAAGTTTGCTGATGATACAAAGATGGGAGGAAAAGCAATGTGTGAGGAGGACACAAAAAATCTGCAAAAGGACATAGGCTAAGTGAGTGGGCAAAAGTTTGGCAGATGGAGTATAATGTTGGAAAGTGTGAGGTCATGCACTTTGACAGAAAAAAAATCAAAGAGCAAGTTATTATTTAAATGGAGAACGATTGCAAAGTGCTGCAGTACAGCAGGACCTGGGGGTACTTGTACATGAAACACAAAAGGATAGTATGCAGGTACAGCAAGTGATCAGGAAGGCCAATGGAATCTTGGCCTTTATTGCAAAGGGGATGGAGTATAAAAGCAGGTAAGTCTTGCTACAGTTATACAGTGTATTGGTGAGGCCACACCTGGAATACTACATGCAGTTTTGGTTTCCATATTTACGAAAGGATATACTTGCTTTGGAGGCAGTTCTGAGAAGGTTCACTAGGTTGATTCCGGAGATGAGGGGGTTGACTTATGAGGAAAGGTTGAGTAGGTTGAGCGTCTACTCATTGGAATTTAGAAGAATGAGAGGTGATCTTATCGAAACATATAAGATTATGAGGGGCTTGACAAGGTGGATGCAGAGAGGATGTTTCCACTGATGGGGGAGACTAGAACTAGAGGGCATGATCTTAGAATAAGGGGCTGCCCATTTAAAACAGATGAGAAATTTCTTCTCTCGGAGGGTTGTAAATCTGGAATTCAATGCTTCAGAAAGCTGTGGAAGCTAGGACATTGAATAAATTTAAGACAGAAATAGACAGTTTCTTAACAGATAAGGGATTACGGGGAACGGGCAGGGAAGTGGAGCTGAGTTTATGATCAGATCAGCCATGATCTTATTGAATGGCGGAGCAGGCTCGAGGGGCAGTCTGGCCTTCTCCTGTTTTTATGTTCCTGAGGTGGCTTGACAGACAGAAGAAGCTGGAGACAAATTTTCACAGAATACAGGAATTAAAGCGTACAACATTTACCTTGCAGGGGTCATAGTAGTGCAGATGTGAAGGTTCTGCCCTCAGAACAAATCTTCTCACTTTCCAGTTCTTTCTTTTGTGTCCCTAAGCACAAAGGAAATTCACAATGTTTAGGATTTTGGAACACATGCAAATGAGGAAGATTAAAGCTTTAGAGAGATATCATTTTCCTTAACATTTTAACAAATTGAGACTGAGATTCGGCAAAGTCTCCAGGCTCATCACGTTGTACAGCAGCTCGTAGAACGTTTCAGCTATTGTAATACCCAGTAATTGCCTTGACTTGCAGCACTTTACACCTTGGAATATACCATCCAGTCTGACAAACATCACTGGTCTTTCATTAGTTACACTAAGCCGCAGAAGAAATGAGGGCAGATGACCAAAAGCTTGGTCGAAGAGGTAGGTTTTAAAAAAGCGTCTTAAAGGAGGATAGAGAGGTGGAGAGGTTAAGCGAGGGAGTTCCAGAGCTTAGGGCCCAGGCAGCTGAAGGCATGATCACCAATAGTTGAGCGATTATAATCAGGGATGCTCAAGAAGGCAGAATTAGAGGAGTGCAGATATCTCATGCAGTTGAGGCTGAAGGAGATTACAGAGATAGGGAGGGGTGACACCCATGGAGGGATTTGTAAACAAGGATGAAAATTTTGAAATTGAGGCGTTGCTTAACTGGGAGCCAATGTAGGTCAGCATACATGTGGAAACTGACACTGTTTTTATGATATCGCCAAGGGACAGCATAAAAAATGAGAAATAGGAGGGGGCCAAGGATAGTTCCTGGGGCACCCCAGTGGTGACAATGCGGCAGTGAGATGAGAAACCATTGCAGGTGATTTTCTGGCTACGAATAGATAGATAAGAATGGAACCAAGCAAGTGCAGTCCCATCCAGTTGGACGATGGAAATGGGGCATTGGAGCAGGATAGAGTGGTCAACCATGTCAAAGGCTGCAGACAAGTTGAGAAGGACGAGGAGGGATAGTTTACCTTTGTCACAGTCACAAAGGATGTCATTTGTGACTTTGATGAGAACCATTTCGGTACTGTGCGAAGGGCGGAAACAGGATTGAAGGGATTTAAATGTGGAGTTGCGAGAAAGTTGGGCATGGATTTGGGAGGTGACAACATGTTCAAGGATTTTGGAGAGGAAAGGGAGGTTGGAGATGGGGTGGTAACTAGTAAGGACAAGGAGAGGAGTGATGATGACAGATTTGCAGGAGAGGGGGACAGTACCTGAGGAGTGAGAACCGTTAACAATGTCAGCTAACATGGGAGCCAGAAAAAGAAGTTGGGTGGTCGGCAGTTTAGTGGGAATAGGGTCGAGGGAGCAGGAAGTGGGTCTCATGGACAAGATGAGTGTGGAGAGATTAAGAAGGGAGATCGGAGAAAAACTAGAGAAAGATGTGAGCTCAGGGCTAGGTTTGGGGAGAAACTTAGAGGAAGTTTGGCCCGGTGGGCTAGGGGAAGGAAAGGAAGTGGCAGAGGCAGCGAATCAGAAGGTCTCAAACTTAGAGACAAAAAAGTCCATGAGCTCCTCGCACTTGTTGTTGGAGGCGAGTGTCGTGGAGACAGGGAGAAGGGTTGAAGATGGCTAGCAGTAGAGAATAGTAGCCAGGGGTTATCTTTGCATTCCAGAATGATCCTGGAATAGTGAGCAGGATTTTGGCAGATGAGAGCAGGTCCCGAAAGTGCTTTATGTGGTCCAGCCAGCTCTGGCAGCGAATGGCTAAACCAGTTGTCCGCCATATCCGTTCAAGTCTGTGTCCCTTGGACTTGAGGGAGCGAAGATGAGGGCCATACCGGGGGAATGGCCAGGGTGAGAGAGAGTAATGGGTTAATAGGGACTAGGGCATCAAAGGTGGTGGTGAGGGTGTGGTTGAGCAGATCGGTGCCTGTAGAAATGTCATGGTGAATGGAGGGCCAAAGGCTGGACAGTTGGGATTTCGTAAGTGCAGTTGTATGAGAGTCAGGAGAGAGTTTTTTTTCCAGGGGAGGACAGAGAAGGAAGTAGGGTTGGGGGGGGGGGGGATAGAAGGGGGATGTGGGTGGAGAGCGATATCGGGAAGTAATCAGAGATGGCCCTACCTGCAATTGACACAATGAGAGTAGCGAGGCCACGAGAGATGGCAAAGTCAAAGGAGTGGCCATGAATATGGGTTGGGAGTTCACATGGAGGGAGAGATTAAGGGAGGATAGGCGGACAGAGAGAGCTCGATGAATTGAGATGGAGGTTGAAATCACTGAGGATGAGACAGAGACAGAGGGAGGAAAGCAGTGAAGATATCTCGGTGATAACATTTTTATCGTACCTGGGTGGGTGGTAGAGAACGATAATTTTAAATGAGAGGTGAGGGGTGGAATAAGGGGGAGAAAGTGCCAGAGATATAGGGGGAACAGACCAAGGTGTGATTTGGTGATGAGAGCCACACCGCCACCACGGTGGTCTGGGCGGGATAATTGGTGGAAGGTTTAGCCAGGCTAGAAAGGTACGGTGCCATCACCCCTCAACCAAGTTTCTGTCAGGGCCATGATGTCGATGCAATCATCCGCGATAAGTTCATGGATGGTAAGGGCCTTGTTCGCAAGTGAACGGACATTTTGGTGGGAGATGTGGAGAGAGGTGATGATAGCTGCTCCACTGCCAGCATCTACAGGGTCAGCGCTTGGAGGCGCGAGTTGGATAAGAAGGTGATTGGCAAGATTAGTCCGTTGCGCGCGAGCTTGGCGGCAAGGTCAGAGAGAGAGTAGGTTGGGACAATTGGGGTTGCTACTTGTGAGGAGACAGCGACGAGTGCCATGGTAGGCCCTTCGGAGGATGCCAAGAGAGGCACAGAGGGAAGCTGTAGGCTTATCCAAGAGAGAGTCAAGCCTGGGATGGCAGCAGGAGAGTAGGATGGTCGAAGAGTAATGAAGGGTTGGGGCAGGGATTTGGGAGGGCAGAGTATCAGAGGCAGGAGAGATGAAAGGTGATATGATGACAGGAGAGACTGGTCAAGGAGGGATAGAGAGAAAAGAAAAAGGGAGAGAAAGAAGTGGAAATAGAAGGCAATGGCACAGGTCCTGAGCATCAGCCAAAATGCGCACGCAAATGGACACAGGGAAAAACTCAAGTTACATAAACCTGGTTATGTAGCAATTATAGGAATGCATATTTCCTGGTAGTAACATGGAACACGTTGGTGACAATAGTAGGGAGCCCAGAGTTAAAGTTGGAGGTCCCGTGGAGGGAAAAAAGTTGAGATAAGTAGGATGGAGTAGGATTGGAGCATCGACAAACTGTTGTCCAAGTTCGGAGATAGGTGCAGCAGGCGAGAGATGTCCAGAAGCTATTTGAAGAGTAGAGAATTGAAGGATGGCGGTTATTGCCGTGGTAATGAGAATCAATTTCGGTGCAGCAAGATGATAGCGAAGTTAGAGGTCACCGTAGATCAGAAGCAGCAGAGTATCTCTCCCAATTATTGTTTCCTTGGAATTCAATTAAAATGAAAATCGGTAGAGATGTACAAGAGGCAGCTGATCCAACATCACCCATTTTACATTATCGCCCAAAGTCTAAATTACCCACACTGACTGTTGCTAGGACCTGATACCAGGGGCATCAAGCTAGTCTCTTGTACCTTGACCAAGTGGCCATTCTTCATGTGTGAGCCTACACATTGTGAGCAGGCCCTACAATCAGGCCTGATCCTCTCCTCAACTGACATCTACACATTTGCACTTTCCAACAGGAGATCACTGAATAATTGGTCACTGGTTAATTTTTCCCTTGATCAGGTAGCATAGCACAGACCAGGGTTGAACCCTGACCTTTCTGGTTCATATTACTCAGTTAACAAATTCACTTTACAATTATAGCAATCAATATATCAACTCCAGGAAACATTTTCATAGAAGGCATTTGGAGGGTATAATTAAACAATCATAATGCAGTTTTGTGAATATTCTGCAATTAACTTGGTTATGTTCTAACCCTGTAATTGAAGAATCATGGTGGTTTCTCAGAAAACACACTTATCTTTTCTGAGAGACCACCATGGATTTTTCAATCACAGGGTTTGACATAACCAAGTTAATCCAGAATATTCACATTTTAAAGCCAAATGAAAGAGATCAGGAACAAAGTTACCTGCTTCATCAAAAACCCTTGCTTCATAATTTTGCCACTAAGCTCCATGACAGGTACTTCAATTTTATCATTCGAACTATCTGTCTTCCTCTCATTTTTTGCCTACAAAAAATGCAAAATACAAGAGTTAAATTGTACCTTCCTGTCCATCATCCCCCTGTACCCACCCACCCAATGGCTGAGACAGAAGTTAAAAGCGTCACTGGTTTGTCCTTTGGGAGTTATAACATGGCATCAAAACCGAATGGGGTCACATGTGTCAAGTATTTTAATCCTGAACTGTGTTAATGCAATTGCTGATGGCTCGGCTTTAGATCATGACTTAAACCTGTCCTGAGAAGATGACCCCACCAGGTTTGCATTGTATAATACAAGGAGAAACTGTTTCCACTGGGCGGAGGGTCAGTAGCCAAGGGACATAGATTTAAAATAATTGGCAAGACAACCAGAAGGGCGATGAGGAGATATTTATTTTAGGATGCGACTGCTGCCAACGAATCGGAAGCGGTTCGTCACTGGAGTGGGTTTGTTTTAAAAAATTAAATGCCAGGAGGGAGTGGGCTGGTTCAAAAATGCCAAGAGGAAGCGGGCTATGAGGAAAAATGGCAGGAGGGAGCGGGCTGCATCAAAAATGCTTTGTGGAAAAAAATATAAGCTTCCGGTTCCAGATTAATGTGCAGTATGCTTCTGTGCAGCTTCCGGTCGTTGGCAACAGTCACTGTGTTTATTTTACACAGCGAGTTGCTGTGATCTGGAATGCACTGCCTGAAAGGGTGGTGAATGCAGCTTCAATAGTAACTTTAAAAGATATGATATAAACTTGAAATATAAAACATTGCAGGGCTATGGGAAAAGAGTGGGGCAGTGGGACGAAGTAAATAGCTCTTTCAAAGAGGCTGAATGGCCTCCTCTGCTCTATGATTCTACGATCCCTGCACCCACAAACAGCAGACACACACACGTTGGATGTTCTTTCACTTGTTCACCAATCACAGATTCAATAATTTACACTTATTAACATTGACTTGTAACCCACAATTCCAATGCAAAGGTCAGTGCAATGACTAAGTAGTGGACAGGGGTTGTCTAGGGATGTTATTTATATGGACTTCCAGAAGGCATTTGATAAAGTCCCACATAAGTTACCCAAGTTAGGAGTCCATGGAATTGTGGGCAAATTATTGACCTAGTTAGGAAATTGGCTGAGCGGCAGGAAACAAAGGGTAGGGATAAAAACAGAAAATGCTGGAAATCTCAGTAGGTCAGGCAGCATCTGTGGAGAGGAAGCAGAGTTAACGTTTTGGGTCGATGACCCTTCGTCAGAACTATGCTGCAAAGAACTATACTGCAAAGAGTAGGGATAATGGGTAGATACTCAAATTGGCAGGTTGTGGCTAGTGGTGTCCTGCAGGGATCTGTGTTGGGGTCTCAACTATTCACAATAATTATTAATGACTTAGATGATGGCATAGAAAGCCATATATCCAAATTTGCCAATGACAAAGTTAGGCGGCATTGTTAGCTGTGTAGGTGAAAGCATAACATTACAAAGGGATATCGACAGATTAAATGAATAGGCAAAACTGTGGTAAATGGATTTCAATGTGCGGTCATCCACTTTGGACCTAAAAAGAATAGAACAGGGTACTTTCTAAATGGTAAAAAGCAAAAAACAGTGGATGTCCCAAGTGTCTTGAGGTTTCATTAAAATGTCAAGGAAGATACAGAAAATAATCAAAAAGGCTAATGGAATGCTGGCCTTTATATCTAGAGGACTAGAATACAAGGAGGTAGAAGTTATGCTGCAGCTGTACAAAACCCTGATTAGACCACATCTGGAGTACTGTGAGCAGTTCTGGGCACCATACCTTCGGAAGGGTATATTGGCCTTGGAGGGAATGCAGCATAGTTTACCAGAATGATACCCAGACTTCAAGGGTTAAGTTATGAAGAGAGATTAGGGTAGTATTCCCTAGAATTTAGAAGGTTAAGGGGTGATCTGATCGAAGTTTTCAGGATATTAAGGAGAACAGATAGAGAGAAACTATTTCCGCTGGTTGGGGATTCTGGGACTAGGAGGCATTACTTTAAAAATTAGAGCCAGGCCTTTCAGGAGTGAAATTAGGAAGCACTTCTACACACAAAGGCTGGTAGAAGTTTGGAACTCTCTTTCGCAAACAGTAATTGATACTAGATCAATTGTTAATTTTAAATCGGAGATTGATAGCTTTTTGTTAACCAAATGCATTAAGGGATATGGGCCAAAGGCGGGTATATGGAGTTAGATCGCAGAGCAGCCATGATCTCATTGAATGATGGAACAGGCTCGAGGGGCTGAAGGGCCTACTCCTGTTCCTATGTTGTCATGCAAATTAGATATTTTCGTCTTCAACAATAAAAATTAACACCGTTTGGAACACACAAGAGGAAATAAAGCAACAAAATACTTAGAAATATTTGAGGTCACAGAAGAGAGTTTATAAAAACATAGACCCTATACGGTCATGCCGACAGAGTTGGGAAAAACATCCAATGTGTTCTGATACTTTGGCCCCAAGTTTCCACACGCGGCGAAAAAAGCGCCTGAAAAGAAACGCGGTATTCTCGAGCACCTTGGAGCTCGATGTCTGCTTGGCGCGGCGCACAGGAGGCGGAGCCTACCACTCGCGCCGATTTTGTAAGTAGGAGGGGGCGGGTACAATTTAAATGAGGCTTCTTGGTGCCGGCAACCCTGCGCGTGCGCATTGGAGCGTTCGCGCACGCGCAGTCTGAAGTAAACATTGGCACTCGGCCATTTTTAAAAGTGCTACAGAAAAAGTGAAGATTTGTTTCTTGGACCCCTGCAAAGGCTTGTATTTTAATTTTCTTGATATTTCTGTGTGTGAGGGAGTGCTTTTAGCAGCACTGCTGAATAAATCACCTGCTGAAATCAGTGAGTTCAGCTTTTCACTGCTAAACTTGCAGAACCGGTGCCTGCAAATTAAGGACGTGTGTTTGGAGAAATAAAAGTACCAATTCAACTTTGCAATGGATCAACTTCCACCAAGAACAAAGAATTTCTTGCATGAGGAAGCAAACCATTGCATAATATGTGGTGCACCCATTCTGCAAATTTAAATATAAAGATGTCGATGTGGCTGTCTCTCCCTGTCCAAATGGCCTCAGTCAGTCCCCCTCACAGCTCGAAGGCTGCTACTGCTCCCGACCAGCCACTGACGCCGCTGCAATCCCATGGCCAAATGGCCTCAAGTCCGTCCGGGTGCTGCATCTTCGCGGGGAATGAAGGCCTGCCTCAAGCACCAAGGCTGCTTGCTGCCTGCCCCTGCCGTCGAGACCGACGCCACACCGCTGCCTCAAGCACTGAAGCTCAGCACCAAGGCTGCTTGCTGCCTGCCCTCGAGACCGACGTCACACCGCTGCCTCAAGCACTGAAGCTCAGCACCAAGGCTGCTTGCTGCCTGCCCCCGAGACCGACGCCACACCGCTGCCTCAAGCACTGAAGCTCAGCACCAAGGCTGCTTGCTGCCTGCCCCAGAGACCGACCCACACCGCTGCCTAAAAGGCCTGCCTGAAGCACTTTCACACAAGTAGGAACATGGTTTATTTAATCTTTTCTTTGCTTATAAATGTTTATTCAGGTTGGATTTATTTGTATAATTGTATAAGTATAACTAAGGATTGATTGTAGAATTTAATGACTTCCCTTCCCCCCCCCTCCCCCCCCCCACCTCGTTCCCGACGCCTAATTTGTAACCTGCGCCTGATTTTTTAAAGTGTAGACAAGGTTTTTTCAAGCGTACAAAAATCTTCACTTGCTCCATTCTAAGTTAGTTTGGAGTACGATTTCACTGTGGAAACTTTCAAATCAGGCGTCAGTGGCCGGACACGCCCCCTTTTGAAAAAAAAATTCAGTTCCAAAGTGAAACTGTTCTACCTGACTAGAACTGCAGAAAACTAAATGTGGAGAATTCCGATTTCTAAGATACTCCGTTCTATACCAGTTGCTCCTAAAAATCAGGAGCAAATCATGTGGAAACTTGGGGCCTTTAACTCTTCACTGCCAGTTACCCATTCAACACTACGCTTAGGGTTGGTTGCAGCCAAAACATATTTCTGATTTGAGGAAAAAAATTGTTTCCCTAGTAACAATTTAGTTACTCAGCAGCAAAAAACTTAATGATGGGATGGTGATTATAACTTACAGCCAAAAACAGCCAGTCCCTTTTCCAGTCAGTCCCTAAGCGGGGCCCAGCCCCATGCAATGGCATGGGAGGGGTGAAGTGATGTCACCAAGCCAGAGGTTGTTTTGCGGGGGCAGCCGTTGACATCACGGAGCCGGGGTGGGGGCACAATGTTACCACAGTAGGAAATGTTAAGGGCAAAGCTCTCTCAGGCTGCTAGCAGCAATACCCGGGAGATTTATATCCCATTCCAGGAGACTCCAGGGTAATCCAGGAGGGGTGACAACCCTAATTTGGGTGATGGCATCATTAGAACCATATTCCAGCAAAGAGTAAACACCTTCAGAAGAGGAGAAAATGAATGGGGACAAAAGGAAAAGAGCGGATGCTGTGCACTCCAGGAGACTTACAAAACAGTAAAGTGCTGTTGAATCATCGAGGAACTGCTCTGTGCCAGCGATATTCCATATAGCTTTTGTGCTTTTATCTCCAATTGCTTTAATGAGATCATCTTCAATTAGAAGGGAGGCCAATGTGACGGCATCTGAACGGGACTGGGCAACATTTCTGGACACCAGCCAGTCAATCACGGTCGAGCCTTTAGACAGAAGAATAAAGATATTAAATGATTCGCTCCAGTCACTGAGAACTAGTCTAGAGATTGACAGAACTCAAGGACAACATTCTATTCAGTGAAAAATCAGAGCTCCCCAACCTCTCAGATGAGACACTGAGGGTCTTTTATCTAAAAAATGTGTAAAACCAGGATTTTGGTGGAAGAACCACAGTGCCAAACTACCCTGTTTTCATTTTTATTTTCTTTTATTTAAAAAAAGGCCTGCTGTCCCCAAAGGGATAATAGTTTTACCATGGACATATTGTCTGAGAGTGCTCCTCCCTCCATCCCCAAGTGATGGCTGTGCTCCTCCTCACTAATTCTGAGAGGAATGGCCCAGTCCATTTTTCCCAGGGCTGGCTTTGCCCTTTCTCTCTAGTTGTCTAACCAAAGTGATGCCTTTGGCGATCAAAAGGCGGAAAAATATATTTCGTTCTGAGTCAAATGGGGTCATGCTGTGCCTCAAACTGTAATACAATAAAGTCTTGATATCAAACTCAAGCTCATTGCCAAATTTCAGATATATATATACACACACACGGAAGAGTAATTAACATCGATTGGAAATAGCAGACCTTTTTAAAAATAGCTTTATGAACCTGTCTTTATTGTAATGCAATCATACTAAATAAACATTTACATGCATTAGAATAAAGGATAGAAAAATAAAGTTATACTGTTAGGAACCAGGATGTAGATGTTTACTAAAGCCAAGCCTACTTGACACCACTTGCTCTTTGGAGCTTTGTTTGGACATGTTCAGTAGCAATCTATTCAGCGGCTCACCACCACCTTCTCAGGGGCAATTAGGGATGGGCAATAAATGCTGGCGACGCCCACATTCCATGAACGGGGAAAAAAAATCTATTCAAGCATTAGTTCCCGACCAAAAAAAACACAATAAGGTCTTGGTGTATCCGGAGTTGGCAGAAAGCAGTGAATTCAAACTGGTTACCTGGCGACACTACAAACATGACAGGAGAATTACAGAGGCACGTGCTAGTCAAAGGACACATAGATCTTAATATTCACCAGTAAATGTCGAGTTCAGAAATAACAGCTGGCTGTCAGGAATCGTGTCCCACATGATAGCGAGAGAGAAACACATTTTACCAAGTGAAGCCCTACGTTTTCAACATCCTGTTTTTTTTTCTCCTTTCCCTGCGACCATTTATTTTTTTTCTGATGTTCACATGAGGCTTACACCCTTTCCTGCCTGAATAAACCCCATTTTCTACATTTATTTGAGCAGGATTTTAACTGTAAATGCAGTTTTTGGTTTCCCAAAAACCTGTGCATTCTTTTTCCTGCTCTGGTTTCTGGGTTACAATACCTGTCTTTTACAGAGAATACACCGAAAGTGAATACTGATGACGTGCATAACTTTTTCAATTGTGTAAAATTATCTTTTTCTCTGATTCCTACCAAACTTTTTTAAAATGTGTATTTTATCCACTTTTGAAAGATTCTAAGTGAATCCCCCAAAAATAAAAGTTGAATTCACAGAACTAAGAAAATTACCATAAAGATTACTCAGTGTACCTTACTTAACATAGCTTCTCTCCTTAAACATTTACATTGGGAGATTACAGCTCCCCATCCATTCACTTTGTGCTTATATTAAGGAAGTGTTTCTTTCTATAAATGTTAAACGATTCACAAGGTGAAGTCACAAGTTATGAGAAAATGAACTAATTTTTCTTTAATGGAAGTTTGTTCCTTTGCTGGTATAATAAAAGTCAAAGTGTAATGGAGATTCTATATGAAACCTTAGTAGGACCACAACTGGAGTAGTGTGTGCAGTTTTGGATTCCACACTATAGGAAAGATTTCAAGGCAGCACAGATTAAGCACAATGCTGCCTGGTATGAGGAAATACAAATACAAAAGTAAGACGTGAAAAATTGGAGCTGCTATTGTTAGAATAGAGGAGATGGAACGGCGATTTGATAGAGGTGTTAAAATGATGAATGGATGAGACAGAGTAGATAGAAACAGACTGTTTCCAGCAATTAAAGAGTCTAGAACGAAGGGGACGTTGGTAGAAGATTAAATGTCAGAGAATTAGGCCTGAAAACAGAATAAATGTTTTGACACAGAGGGTTGTGAGCATGTGGAATCTATTACTGATGTTAGTGATTAAGGCAGAGACCAGGTCAACATTTAAGAATAGTTTAGACAGATGCTTGAAGGAAAGGGGAATAAAGGAATATGGTACCAGAGTGGGCATATGGGATTAGGTCAACATAATTCTATTTAACCTTGGTGCCTCATATTAAAAGTTTCTCATCGTTGAATCCCTCCAGGGAAGAAAATATCACAATTCAAATTAACATTAAGTTCTGAAGGATTCAAATTAATCCTTTATTATTCTTGAACCAAAATGAGCGAGTGCCACTCAAAATGAGTGCCATTTGGCAAGTATGCATAACATTAGTGAATGTGGCTCTGGAGATACCTGTGACCCATACTAGCCTTCTGGATGAAACAGAAGCATGGGGGGGTGGGGAATTAGCCAAGGTTACTGCTTCTGATAGCTTATCACGTCACTGTAAGTGGAAGGTGTACGTGTACCGGGCTTAGCTGTGACGCCACCCCCCCACAATCAAGCATCCTGTTGGCACTCACTGTCAAAAGTACATATCTGAAGAATGGCAATTTGGGCATGTTACCAGAGGATTGCTGTGGAAATGCACCCAGCAGGATTTACCATCTTCAGGAAGGGAGAAAATTGAAAAGAAAGAAAATAGCAAAACAAAACTTGAACCTCCTACAGGTCTCCACATTCCCTTGCTTACCTGTGAAGCACAGTTTGTAGGTATTTCCATATTCGCCATTTGTCATCTCCTTGATTCCACTGTTGGTTTCTTGCATTTCTTTGATTAAGTGACTATAAATTTAAAAAGGTGGCATTAGTTTTTCATTTATTTATTCATTCTCGGATGTGGACACTGCTAGCAAGGCGTTTATTGCCCATTCCAAGATGCCGAGAAGTTGGTGGGGGGTCCTTCTTGAACCGCTGTAAATAGTTTTGATGCAACGGAGACTCTTGTTAAGGCACTTCAGAGGGCAATAAACCGTCAACCCATTTGTTGTGGGCCTGGAGTCACATATAGGCCAGACCGGGTAAGGACAGCAGGTCTCCTTCCCTGAAGGAAATTAGTGAACCAGTTGGGTTTTATGACAATCCAGCAGTTTAATGATAATTTTACTGATACCAGTTTTTAATTTCCAGATTTTTAAAAGAATGGAATTCGCAGTGGAATTTGAACTCGCGTTCTCTGGATTAATCATCCCAGGTCTCTGGGTAACTAGTCCAGTAACATAAACCCCTACACTACCATACCCAATATCCAAAGATAATAGCTTGAGATTAATTTTAATAACTACAATATTCATTTCTGGCTCCTTGATTTTATGGTTAAAACAAATAATAGTGAAAAACTGTTATATTGATTAAACAGCATCGGAAACAATGTGTAATCCGATCCATTTCATTTCTTTCTTATTGCACAAAATAAAGTGCGGATAATATTAGATTTCCCAAACAGTGATTTGTGACATTTTTTATGCTTCTAAGCAACAAGTTTCTTTCAGATTTGATGAGATGATCACAAGAGTGATTCTACTGCCATTGATGCACGTTTAATGAGACTTTACCACTTTCCCAGTTGCTAAAATATGCAATAGACTACACCAAGAATATGACTGCCACCCTTATAATGCATGTTTTACACAAGTCACTGTATGATAAGGGTCAGCCATGAACATTTTTCAAATCAGGTGGGTCAGTAAAGTGCTTCTGTAACTTCACTCGAAGATATTGCTGTGACTTCCCTGATGGCTGAGATGGCATGAGCCATAATGATCTTAGGCTTGATCCCTGGACTGCAACCAGTTAGATAATCTCAGTCAGTATGCTATTAAGTCTGCTACAAATAACCTTGGAGTGTCCTAATTAAGATGCTATGATCTAGAATGCACTGCCTGAAAGGATGACAGAAGCAGATTCAATAGCAACTTTCAAAAGGAAACTGGATACATACTTGAAAAGGAAATATTTGCAGGGCTATGGGGAAAAGAGGAGAGTGGGATTAATTGGATAGCTCTTTCAAAGTGCCATTACAAACACGATAGGCCGAATGACCTCCTTCTGTGCTGTAAGATTCTATGATGCCTTTTACAGTGATTCCAGCTGTAAAATGTGTGTAGATATCAGATAAAGACAGAATCAAACGTGTCCATAATGCCCCATTAGGGTAAATAACCTGCTGGCATTCATTGTCTGGGCTCGCACATAAAGAATGGCCACTACTGCAGAATGGTCAGCCTATGCAGAACTATACTCCAGAATAAGAATGCAACTTCAGAACAGGAAGGAGAAAATTCTCGGGTGGGAAACAAGACATACATGTAACAGATTGTGAAATAGAGCAACGACACTTACCTGAGGCAAATGTTTGCTGGCATTTCGAAGGACATGTTAGAAGACTTCAGTTGCTCTTGCTGCTCGGGGTTAGAAGCACTGATCATTTTATTAATGTCTGCAGCCCAGGAATCTCGCTGCTCACGAGATGCAGCTTCAAGGAAATGCTCCACGGAATTCTTTGCCTTCAATTTAATCACCATCTGGCAAAATAGGTAATCACACATTCAGACTGTTGTTTTTAAACTCTTGTTTGTCGTGTTAGCTGTGGCTCAGTGGGTAGCACACTCGTCTCTGAATCAGAAGGTTGAGGGACTTAATTACATCAAATCTAGGCTGACACTCCAGTGCAATGCTGAGGGAGTGCTGCTCTGTCGGAGGTGCTATCTTTCAGATGAGACTCTGAACCGAGCCCTATCTGCTCTCTCAGGTGGAAAAAGATCCTATGGTGCTATTTTGAAAAAGAGCAGGGGAATTATCCCTGGTGTCCTGGCCAATATTTATCCCTCAATCAATATTTTTTTTAAAATAGATTATTTGGTCATTATCACATTGTTGTTTGTGGGAGCTTGCTGTGCACAAATATGCTGCCATGTTTCCCACATTACAACAGTGACTACATTCCAAAAAGTACTCCATTGGCTGTAAATTGCTTTGAGATGTCCGGTGGTTGCGAAAGGTGCTATATAAATGCAAGTCTTTCTTTTCTGTGGCAAAATTGTACTGATACTGTAATACGACCACATACTTTGCAATCATTAAAACAGAACAGAACTGAGCTTCCTCAAAGCTAAGTGACTAAATTCACCATGGCATGTAGAACAATGTCATATAGATCAAGCAGTTTGCAGACTCGATGCCTTGTCTATGCTGTGAGCTAATCTCAGTTGGAGTGGTAATAGGGGTGCTGCAATTGTCCTCAAGTGACTCTGGGAGTGGTGGGTAAAGGAGAACCAGTCTTGCTTGTAAAGTGTAGAACAATACAAAGACTATCAGAAAGAAATAGTGCAATTAGGATCTTAAATTCAATTGTAAAACCGTACAGTTAAAAGAAACAAATTCACAGGAAAAAAGCACAAAAACATGCATTGCAATTCTTACCGGCCTGTTTTCATAATCCAGACAAGGACAGTGGAGAGTACATCCTTCCAGAGGAATAATGCCTCTGGGGTGAGACTCCTTCTTTCCTCCTTCAATTTTATAGTAGAGAACTTGGTCCTTGGACAATACAAACCATCGCGCTTTCCAGTTGTGGATAATGTGACCCTGAAATTTAAACGCTCATCTTAAAATCATCTTGAAAGCAATTCTTAAACAGCAGAAACACCCTTAAATGTTACACAAGACCATTGGAATCTTTTGCAGACATTATTATTTACGCACAAAAGTATCTATCGACATCAGCATTGAATTTTAATAATTTTAAAGGACTGAAGGAGCATTCTTTATGATACATTAAACAACCCAGTGGAAAAGAACTTTTGTTCCCAAGCAGATGGTTATAACTGCTGTCTGTTGCACCTACATAATTTGGCTGAATTGTGTCAATACTTGGTGCATCTGCTGCAAATGTGATCCAGCCAAAGAAAAAAAAATTAAGCTCTCCCAATAACTTAATAGAAGAACTCACAGCCAGACCTGATTATTACAACTAATCGACAATGCATCCATAATATAAAAGTAATGAACCTTGATGGCCAAGTGCTCACAATCGATCCATATAATTAAATGATTTGCATGGAGCACACATCTGTGAGGTGTGGGGTAGAGTCTGTCACATTTCAAAGTGCCACACACAATGTGTCCATTGTACTTATAAATTACCATACTTGCAATCCTGATTATCATATTGTAATATCACATTCATAAATCACTAAATTGGACAGCACCGATTGCATCAAATATGACAAGATACAGAAGAAATGTCAACAAAGAACCAGTAAGTCAAGAAAATGACCAACAACTAGCAAGAAAAAGGACACTCAAAATATTTTTTCCAGTTCATTTTAGTTGTCATCTTGGTTTCTCAGTAACCCGAGGACACGTGTAATAAACTGTAATTTCTAACACAATTGGCTGGGTGAATTGGTATACTGAATGGGCATGTTTTGAAGGCAAATGGTTTTTTCTTATCTGACCTTTTGATGCGTACACCTTGTGGTGCGGTTCTGTCATTCAGATCAAAAAAGCTCCAAGTCTGATTGGAGTGAACTCATCGTAACAGCTAAGACTACAATTGTCCTGCTAACCAGCAATGAGGCGGGGGCAGAATCGGTCAGGACTGCATTCATTGACTCCAGCTAGAAAGTGCACGTGTGCGGACTTTGGGTAAAGACAAGATCAGGCTTAGCTGCGATTCCCTCCACAGTTGAATATCCTTTCCCTCCTGAACAAAGCTCAATAGAAAAAAGGTGGGGATAAATAAGATTTTCAAACGACATATCGGCGCTTTATTTTTCCAGCATCCTGTGATTTAGTATCAAATCTGTTCAGACAAAAAATGTCCTCGTCACATCATGGAAACAGCAGCAAGGTACAGGAGTCTCTAATCTCAGACAAAGGTGACATCGGGAGATGCTTCCTGAACCCAGGAAGAAAAGTCAGTGGGTGAGTGTCCTTATTGCCGAACTTGCGGATACTTAGCAACCTCAGTGTGCGCGCGCCCAGGGATGGCAATAGTGTGGGGAGAAGAACAACGAAAGATACCAAAGGGAGAGGGCAATAGGAAGATAATAAAGAGCCATGAATAAAAACTGACTTTTCTCATCTCTGACCTTATATTGTGTGGTCATTCAGACAAAAATGCCCCTAAGTATTTCAGTCTGAAAGGCTTAATATTTTTTTTTAAAAACAGGATTTTTACAGACTTTTCAATACATTGAAAATGTTCTCAAACGCATCACTGCACCATTTACTCATTAGAAACCATCACGATTTCCATTGATAGACTTATAAGTTTGTCACTGCAAATGTCAAGAAATATTAACACAGACCTTACGTTGCTGGCTGAAATGAGAGAGGCAGTTTATAAACGAATAAGGTTCTCTTACCCTTTTGACCAGGAATCCTTCCCTTGTTACGGCGGTTTCTCCCTGCATGTTGACTGCTATGTGTCCAGACTCTCTCTGTTCAGCACTGAATTGCTGAACTTTAAGTAGCTCAGGAAATGTCTCACCAGGACATGACGCTGAGCCGCCCTCCCGCCCCCTCCACACCTTGGGTGCAACAAGTATGACTAATTCTGAGTAATGTTTGCCTGCGGGATCTTTAAGGTAGCGATTTGACTGTTAGGTACTGTGAGGGCAGTGCTGTGTGGCGGTGACAGGCTGGTGGAGGATCTTTGTCTTACGGATGTTAATTGTAAGGCCTATGCTTTTTATATGCCTCAGTGAATACATTAACTATATCCTGGAGTTCAGCCTCAGAATGTGCGCAGACGCAGGCTTTGTCTGCATACTGTAACTCAACGACAGAGGTTAGGGTGATCATGGACCTGGCCTGGAGGCAGCGTAGGTTAAACAGCTTCCCACTGGTTCTGTAGTTTAGTTCCACTCCGCGTGCTGTGGCTGTGCAATAAACTGGCAAGCAAATCAGACGAACACAGCAGCCTTTCACACCTCCAAGAGAAGTTGAGAGATTTATCTAAACCGTGTGTACACTGTACAGAGTGAGATCCTTCGATTTCGGGGGATGAATAATACAACTGCATCATGAATAAGTTTTTCAGGGGCATGCCCCGTCCACTCCATGCACCGACCTGGTATTGCAATATTTCCAGGAACGGTGCAACTTCGCCTCTCGGCCTTTTGGCCTAAGATCAAACACATTGGTGCAAAGTGATCTTTGGCGTTAGAGTTGATCTGGAACGAAATTGGATAAAAAATAAAAAATTTAAATTTAAAAAAAAATTAAAATGAAAAAAAAATCATGAATAAGTTTTGTGGAGTTTGTGTGTTTATTTTTGCGGAGAATGACCAGAAGATCTGTGCCTCATTTTTGTAACGGATTGACAGGGTGATACATTTCAATGTCATTTATTGCACTTACTTGGAAATAAACAAGGAAACGTTTAATGTAACTTGCACTTATATAGCACCTCTCATGAGCCACCGAATTACTTCCTGAAGTGCTGTCAGTGTTGTTCTGCAGGAAAACGTATCAGCCAATTTGGACACAGCAAGGTCTAACGTACAGCAATGAGATAAATGACTAGTAGGTGCCCTGATCAAATTCACACACCATCCATGTTTCTGTGCCACCGTTCATGTCCTAACTGTACATTTTGTAAATTAACAAAGCAAATTCATTGATCCATACTCAGAGCATAGGTTACATATAGGATAACAGTATTCCAGCCCAGAATCACTAACCCAAACTCAGAGTCTGTGATTTGATATATTGAACGTGAGGTGTGGGTGGAGATTAGAAAGGTGGTGTTGCATCTATGATTGGATAGATTGAACGAGCAGTGCGGGTGGAGAATAGAGAGGTGCCTGTACCGGTCATGGCCCTTATCAAAGTCACAAATTACATCCTGTGTGACTGTGACATGGTAAACTATCCCTCCTCATCCTTCTCGACCTGTCTGCAGTCTTTGACACGGTTGACCAAACCATCCTCCTCCAATACCTCTCCTTCATCGTCCAGCTCGGTGGGACTGCAATACCTGGTGTCATTCTTATCTATCCAGTTGTAGCCAACAAGTCACCTGCAATGGCTTCCCTTCCCCCTCGTTAACTCTGGTGTTTCCCAATGATCTATCCTTTGCCCCCTCCTATTTCTCATCTATATGATGCTCTGCGGCGATATTATCTGAAAACACGTCAGGTTCCATAACATATACAATGACATTCAGCTCTACCTCACCACCTCTCTGATTGTCACACTGCTTGTCTGACATCCAGTACTAGGATGAGCAGAAATTTCCTCCAACTAAATACTGGGAAGATTGAAGCCACAAACTCCATTCCCTAGCCATCGATTCCATCCTTGTCCCAGGCAACTGTCTGTGGCTGAACTAAACCATTCACAACCTTGGTGGCCATATTTGACACTGAGATGAGTTTCCGACCACATATCCACTCCATCATCAAAAATGCCTATTTCTGTAACATTGCCCGTCTCCGCCCCTGCCTCAGCTCACCTGCTTCTGAAACCCTCATCCATGCCTTTGCTACCTCTAGACTTGATTATTCCAATGCTCTCCTGGCTGGCTGGCCTCCCATCTTCCACCCTATATAAACTGGACTTCATCCAAAATTGTGCAGCCCATGTCCTAACTCACACCAAGTCCCGTTCACCCATGACCCCTGTGCTCACTGATGTACATTGGCTCCCGGTCTGGCATGACTTTACTTTTCAAATTCTCATTCTAGTTTTCAAATCCCTCCATAAAATATTAATTCTTGGTTTCAAATCCCTCCCTATTTCTGTAACCTCCTCTAGCCCTACAGCCTCAGAGATCTCTGTACTCCTCCAAGTCTGGCCTCAAGCACAACCCCGATTTTAATCACCACACCACTGGTGGCTATGCCTTCAGTTGCCCAGGCCCCAAGCTCTGGAATTCCTTCCCTAAACCTCTTCACACCTCTGCCCCTTAAGACACTTCTTAAAACCTACCTCTTTGACCAAGCTTTTGGTCATCTGTCCTAATATTTCCTTATGTGGCTCAGTGTCAAATTTTGTTTGATTATGCTCCTGTGAAGCGCCTTGGACGTCTTAGAACATAAGAAATAAGAGCAGAAGTAGGCCATCTGGTCCCTCGAGCCCGTTCCGCCATTCAATATCATGGCTGATCTGATCTTGGCCTCAACTCCACTTCTCTGCTCTCTCCCCATTAACCTTGATTCCCTCATCTCTCAAAAATCCATCTATCTCTACCTTAAATATATTTACTACATTAAAAGTGTTATATAAATGCAAGTTGTTAATTGTTTTGCTGGTGTTGGTTGAGGGAATAAATATTGGCCAGGACACCGGTGGAACATCGCTGCTCTTCTTCACATAGTGCCATGGGATCTTTTACAGCCACTTGAATAGACAAGATGGGTTTAACTTGAACTCATCAGAAAGGTATAGCCTCTGACAATGCAGCACTTCATCAGTACTGCACTGAGCTGACAGTCTAAATTATTTGAAGTCCTGGAGTAGGGCTCAAACTGTTCTATTTTAGAAAAAAAAGTACACTTAAATAAATGGAAATATAAAATACTTTATTGAAATTGTACAAGGAAGTAAAATTAAAATTAATTTGTAAAATGATTTAATCTTCCATTTTTGGACCTTTTAAACTTTTCCTTGCCTGAAGGGGTCAGTAGATGACCTTGTCCTACTTCCCAATACTATTCTTGAATTTAGTTACAAGGAGCAGGGGTACAGCCTAGGCTGATTTGCCCTCTATTTATTCTTCTTTGTGTGAAAGACCATCCACTCAAGAGTACAGTCAAGATCAGGAACCTACTGTGAGGAAATTGTAGGCACAAATTATGCTGTCGAGCAATTGGGCACAAAACACTGGAGCATCACTGAGTTGCACCAGTGCATTTATGTAACTTTTAACATGAACCGGAGATGTTATGTATGCAGAGGCTGTATCATTATTTCTGAATCTGTCTTTTGTCAGAATGTACCCACTTTGGACATTTTTGGACTTGAGACCACATCTGTTCCAGTTAAATACTGTAGTGGGTAATATCTGGAACTGTCTTGTGTGGCCGTTGTACCATTGAAAACCCCCAGGGACAGAGGCTCTATGTACAGATTCCCCGATTATAAAGCTGGCTCAGGACACATGAACAATCTGAAACATGTTAATCTGTAACTAATTATTTCTCAGTAGCTTAAAAGACAAAGTGAAAGAACTGTGGGGACTGGTGGCGCACTGGATTAGAATCCACCCTTTCCTCTCTGGGTGTGGTTCAAGATTTGCACAAAATTCAGAGAGTCTGCCCCCACCTGCCCCTGCACCCAGAAAGGAACACCAATCGAAAGCTACCATCATCATTTGGTACAATTAATTTGCTCAGACACTCTTGCCCGAAACAAAATTGTGCTCACGATTCATACCAAACACCACCTCGACATTAAAGCAAACAGTACTACACCATGCAATCCACATCACTGCAGGCAATTATTTCAGCATTGTACCTGTCTGGAAATAACCCATAACCATTTTTGGACATGCACCAAAGTTGAATGACAGCATTATATACTGGCTAGTCACAACAAGAAGGCAACACATTCTTTCTGGTTTCAAAATTCAGACAGACAATCAAATGGTAGAGCTCTTGATCAGCAACAATTACAGTGACATGTAGATAAAGGCAATTACCTTGTTACTGATAAATTCCTGAGGGCTATTTGTTAAAGGTGGGAGGGTTATAGTCAGTTGTGGCGAGACAAAAGAAGCAATCAGTATGAGCTCATGAGTTCAAATAATTTGTTTACCGTGCTTTCAATGGATTAGCTAGAGACATTTTAGCATTATTTTTAAGGAACAGCATACTTAAACCACCTTGATTGGACATGAAGTGAATATCAAAATGGCAGTACCCTTGCAATAAGAAACAAAACAAGATATAGTGGGAGTAGGCCACAAGACCCTTTGAGCCAGCTCTGCCATTCAATAAGATCATGACTGATCTTCAACCTCAATTCCACTTTCCCGCCTGATCCCCATATCCCTCGATTCCCTTAGAGTCCAAAGGTCTAGCGATTTCAGCCTTGAATATACTCAATGACTGTACATCCACAGCCCTCTAGGGTAGAGAATTGCAAAGATTCACAACCCTTTGAGTGAAAAAATTTCTCATCTCATTCCTAAATGGCCAGCCCATGATCCTATGTCCCCTAGTTCTAGACTCTCCAGCCAGGGGGAATAGCCTCTCGGCATCTACACTGTCAATCCCCCTCAGAATCTTGTATGTTTCAATGAAATCACCTCTCATTCTTCTAAACAAAGAGAATATAGGCCCATTCTACTCAATCGCTCCTCATAGAACAACAATCTTATCTCAGGAATCAATCAAATGAACCTGCATTGCACCTTCTCGAAGGCAAGTATGTTCTTCCTTCAGTAAGGAGACGATACACACTCCAGGTTCTGACCGAAGGTCATCAACCTCAAACGTTGACTCAGTTTCTCTCTCCACAGATGCTGCCCGACCTGAATATTTCCAGCATTTTCTGTTTTTATCACAGTACTCCAGGTGTGATCTCACCAAAGCGCAATATAATTGCAGAAAGACTTTCTTACTCTTGTGCTCTAACCCCCTTGCAATAATGGCCAACGTACCATTTGCTTTCCTAATTGCTTACTGTACCTGCATGTTAACTTTCAGTGTTTTGTATACAAGGACACCCAAATCCCTCTGACCACCAACATTCAATAGTTTCTCACCATTTAAAAAATATTCTGGCACAGAAATTGGCCTCCTTAGCACCTCCAGTTATCGCCTCTGGGGAGGGCGATAATGGGGCACTAACGACTTACCGACCGGGTACGGCGAGGTGATCGATTCCCACTAACTTGGCAGGGAGGTTTGTGGCGGTGGCAAGGCGTTGCACCACGATCTTCTGTGCTCGGAGATCGTGACATCATTGCCGTGCGCACTGCCCCGGACCCGAACTTTGGTTCCGCCCCCTGCGGCATCACTGGGCGAAAACACTGACAGCTGCAGGAGGCATTGTTCAGGAGGCTGTGAATTTCAGGGGCGAAAGTTAAAGGGGAGGTTCCAAGTAGGAACATTTCTAAAATGCTTTTTTTCAATTCACCTGGGCCGCGGTCGATCAGCCTGGCACTGTGCTGGAGTGCATGGGGTTGATCGGGCCGAATCGCGGCAGCCGTCAAGGACCAGCTAACTCGTCCCAATACAGAACCTGCAGCGATAGCACTTCCCTTTAAGGGAGGGAAGGAGCCTCGGATCGCGGCAGCGCCGCATGGGCCATTGTGCAGCACTGCACCACTAACACCCCACCTGCATCCTTTAAGCACTTGACTTAGTGCTCCACTTCCTCCCTGGAGCGCCAACACCGAATTTAGAAAAAGCTAGGAATCATCAGCACTTGGCACTAATTTTTCCAGCTTTCAAAAATTAGCGCCACAAATGGGAAGCTCCCGAATTTCTCCCCGTTTTTCCATTCTTCCTGCCAAAGTGAATAACCTTACATTTCCCCACATTATACCCCTTCTGCCACCTTCTTACCCACTCACTTAACTTGTCTATATCCCTTTGCCAACTCTATGTCCTCCTCAGAGCTTACTTTTCCACCTAGCTTTGCATTGTCAGCAAACTTGGATACATTACACTCTGTCCCTTCATTCAAGTCATTAATATAGATTGTAAATTACTGAGGGCGCAGCACTGATCCTTGCGGCAGCCCAGTATCAACAGCCTGCCAACCCGCAAATGACCTGTTTATTTTTACTCTGTCCTTTAACCAATCTTCCATCCATCTGGCCCGAAATTGGTAAACTTACCGCCCACTGCCACCGACATTCCTCTGAAACATCCGCCCAGTGTCATTTTCGACGTGGTTTAGAGCAGGTGGGCGGGGAGTCGGCGGCAGAACGGGCGGGGAGAGCCGCCAGGAAGCGCCCGCCGTCAGCTGATGGCCAAGTAGCGCAAGTGGAGTCCCGCCCGCCGAGATGCGATATTCATGCGGTCGGGAGTCGGCGGCAGAACGGGTGAACCGCTGGTTGGAGGCTGGTCTGTCCCAGATGGTAAGTAGGAAGATCGTGGAAAAAAGATTAGTGAACATTTTTAATTTGTTTATTCCACAGCGACTTACCTTGATGGGGACCCCTGAAGGTCTTTCGATAACAAAAAATTTCAAAACTAATGATTTTTATTTTTGGGTATTCGACCCTCCGTGGGCCCGACTCCATCCTCGGCGGCATTTGGGCGGCAAGCACCTCAGAGGCTGAGAATGAGAGCTCCTGCCGGCTACCGGCCAGATTTGCGGCGTAAGTCCCTCATTTGCTGCCCACCAACCTTAGTGATGAAAATTCCACCCAAAGAACCATCAGCGATCCTTTGGGCGGCACTTGGGTAGGCGGAGACCTTCATTAATTTTGGGCCCATGATTTCTCTTTCACAAAATCATGTTGAATCTGCCTAATCATGTTAGGATTTTCTAAGCACCCAGTTACCACTTCCTTAATAATGGATCCCAGCATTTTCACAATGACTGATGTCTGGCTAAGTGGGCCTGTAGTTCCCCGTTTTCTCGCTCTCCCGTTCTTTGAATAGCAATGTTATATTTGCTACCTTCCAATCCACTGGGACCATTCTAGAATCTAGAGAATTTTGAAAGATCACCACCAATGCATCCACTATCTTTGCAGCCTTTTAGAACTCTAGGATGCAAGCCATCAGCTCTCGGGGATTTGTCGACTTTTAGTCCCATTAATTTCTCCAGTACATTTTCCTTTACTAATATTAATTACTTTAAGTTCCTCGTTCTCATTAGACCCTTAGTTCTCCACTATTTCTGGTGACTTTTGAATCTTCTACTGTGAAGACAGATACAAAATATTTCTTTAATTTCGCCATTGCCTTATTCCCCATTATCATTTCTCCTTTCTCAGCCTCTAAAGGACCCACATTTACTTTTGCTACTCTCCCTTTTTACACACTTGTAGAAACTCTTACAATCTGTTTTTGTATTTCTTGCTAGTTTATTTTCATATTCTATTTTCTCCCTCTATCAAATTTTTGGTCATCCTTTGGTTTCCAAAACTTCCAATCCTTAGCAATGTTATACATCTCTTCTTTTAATCTAATACTATCCTTAACTTCTTTAGTTAGCAACAGATGGATCACTTAACCTGTGGTTTTATTTCTCAATGGAATGTATATTTGTTGAAAAATATGAAATACCTTTAAATGTTCGCTATTGCTCATCTATGGTCATATCTTTTAAGCTAATTTTCCAATGTACCTTAGCCAACACGCCCCTCATATCTATGTAATTGGCTTTATTTAAGTTTAATACTCTAGTTTTGGATTTAAGTGCATCACCCTCGAACGCAATGTGAAATTCTATCATATCATGATCATCTTCCTCAAAAGATATCTTACAATGAGATTACTATGAAACTCCATGGCTTCAGGATCTTACAATTTCACTTAATTAAAAGAGCGGAAAAAAATTAACTTCACTGATTCCCCACCCCCACCCCCAATTCCCCTTTTCCTCCCAAAGGAATTGATGCCTTGTTGGATGCAGTTCCAGAAGCATGAGTTGTCTTCTGACAATTTACACAACTGGCTATTATTCATGTGTGAACCTCAATGTTAACAGGGATTGAACAGGCTGCATCAGTGTAGTCTGATTCTGTCCCAAACAACATTCACATAAGTGCACTTACAGAAGGGCTTGCTGGATAAAGTTCCTGGAGATCCGATTAGTCCTAGAACTAAGCTAACCCATCCTGGCCAAACCACAGATCGAAGAGCCTGCCTATGAGTTACAGACCATTGTGCTCTGGCCTCAATCATGTCATTTAATGAGGAAAACTCATTAACTCCGTACTTTAAAAACACATCATCCATTATTTCAAAAATCAAACATATATATGTGTAATACAGAAGTTTTCTTAATTTGATGCAGGAGAATATAACTTTTGTCTCAAAAACCACTGATGCACAACAATTCATCACAAGATGGTTTCAGGGATTAAAAATACAGTGAGATGAGGAATTCACTTAAATAGTGGTTTACTTTACTTAACCCAGTTATGTAGAGAGTGGAACTTAACTTCTTTGGATTTTTTAGCACGGCTTGATCAAGATTGGACGAAGAGTGCTGGGCGGAGGCTCGTGTGGAGCATAAATGCCGGCATAAACCAATTGGGCTGAATGGCTGTAGACTATGCAATTCTATGTAATAGTTGTAAATGGACAAGGCGCCTAAACAAGATACTATTTTATGCTGGTCAATCTATTATTTACACTGATTACTTTCCAGGTAATCTCTCCCCACTGGAGGTGGGGAAAAGTTATCTATTTGCAATCTGTCCACTTGAAATAAGCCTTCTGAGTGTATTTGAAAGCAAACAATTCAAGTTTCTCTCATTTTATGAAAAACATGTTTTGTAATCCCTCAATTCATTAATGTACTCTTTCTGTGCAAGAAAAAGCTTGCAGAAACAAACAGGATGCAGAATAGCAATTTATGCACAAGTATTGTTGGAAACATATACAACAGGCAGCAAGGGTGTTGCTGTATTTGCACTTTTAAGAGTAGTGATAAGCCAAACTGACTAGTAAATATTAGAATTTCATCAACCTATGAATGACAAATAGTTCTATCTCAATTTCATGATCAGAATAGAAATTAAGGCACAACAATTGGCCTCAATAATCTTGGGTAAGGAAGAACAAAATAAACAGCCATGTTTCCTGCTCGATCATCATACAGCTGAAGGCACATACCCAAGTTCAGGTCATTAATATACATCAAAAAGGACAGTGGTCCTAATATCGACCCCTGGTAGAACGACTGCACACTTCCCTTCAGTCTGAAAACAATTGTTTACCACTACTCTCCACTTTCTGAAAGTAATTATACTTTAAAAGGGAATGGCTGGGTCATGTGGAAGAGCAGTCCAATTTGGGAATTTAGGTTCGGAAGACAAAAAACCTCATGGAATATTGGGTTTTACAGCAAGGGGTATAAAATATGAAATGAAGAATTTATTTAAAACCTTGATCAGACCACAGTTGGAGTTTTGTGTAGTTTTATGCTCCACAGTATTGGAAGAATGTTGAAACAGAAAGGGTACAGTACAGATTCACTAGAACGCTGTCTTGTATGAAGAGATACAAATATTAAAAACGTGAAAAATTGGGGCAGTGTTCATTAAGAGAGGAGACCTAGCGGTGAATAGGTATAGGGAGTGAGAAGCGAGTGTTCAGTTGGAGGGATTTGGCAGCAGGGAGGTCGATCTGGAAGGCAAGTCTTGATTGAGGGATGGGGAATGGGCAGTGGGCCAACCCTCTTCTCGATCTTCCTCGCTGCAGTGCTCCATCTCATGCTCAACAGCTCCCCGCTGGAGTGAAAGTAAACTATAGAACCAGTGGGAGCCTGTTTAACCTTCGTCGCCTCCAGGCTAGATCCAAGACCTGGGTGTCATGGTACATCAGTCATTGAAGGTTGGCATGCAGGTACAGCAGGCGGTTAAGAAAGCAAATGGCATGTTGGCCTTCATAGCGAGGGGATTTGAGTACAGGGGCAGGGAGGTGTTGCTACAGTTGTACAGGGACTTGGTGAGGCTACACCTGGAGTATTGTGTACAGTTTTGGTCTCCTAACTTGAGGAAGGACATTCTTGCTATTGAGGGAGTGCAGCGAAGATTCACCAGACTGATTCCCGGGATGGTGGGACTGACCTATCAAGAAAGACTGGATCAACTGGACTTGTATTCACTGGAGTTCAGAAGAATGAGAGGGGATCTCATAGAAACGTTTAAAATTCTGACGGGTTTAGACAGGTTAGATGCAGGAAAAATGCTCCCAATGTTGTGGAAGTCCAGAACCAGGGGTCACAGTCTAAGGATAAGGGGTAAGCCATTTAGGACCGAGATGAGGAGAAACTTCTTCACCCAGAGAGTGGTGAACCTGTGGAATTCTCTACCACAGAAAGTAGTTGAGGCCAATTCACTAAATATATTCAAAAGGGAGTTAGATGAAGTCCTTACTACTCTGGGGATCAAGGGGTATGGCGAGAAAGCAGGAAGGGGGTACTGAAGTGCATGTTCAGCCATGAACTCATTGAATGGCGGTGCAGGCTAGAAGGGCTGAATGGCCTACTCCTGCACCTATTTTCTATGTTTCGAAGACTGTCCAAGAACTACAGTACGCGGACGACGCTTGCGTCTGCGCACAGAGTCTGAACTCCAAGCCATCGTCAACATCTTCACCGAGGCGTACGAAAGCATGGGCCTTACACTAAAAATCTGTAAGATAAAGGTCCTCCACCAACCTGACCCCACCACACAGCATTGCCCCACGGTCATCAAAATCCACAGCGTGGCCTTGGACAACGTGAACCACTTTCCATAGCTCGGGAGCCTACTATCAGCAAGGGCAGACATCAACGACTAGGTCCAACACCACCTCCAGTACGCCAGCGCAGCCTTCTGTCACCTGAGGAAGAATGTGTTTCGAAGACCAGGACCTCAAATCTGGCACCAAGCTTATGGTCTACAGGGCTGTAGTGATACCCACCCTCCTATATGGCTCAGAGACATGGACCATATACAGTAGACACCACCAACTGCAAAACTCTGCAAATCCACTGGGAGGATAGACGCACCAACGTCAGTGTTCTTGATCAGGCCAACATCCCCAGCATCGAAGCACTGACCACACTCGACCAGTTCCATTGGGCGGGCCTATATTGTCCGCATATCCGACACAAGACCCTCAAAGCAAGCGCTCTACTCTGAACTCCTACACAGCAAGCGATCCCCAGGTGGGCAGAGGAAACGTTTCAAATACACCCTCAAAGCCTCCTTGATAAAGTGCAACATCCCCACCAACACCTGGGATTCTCTGGCCAAAGACCGCCCTAAGTGGAGGAAGAGCATCCAGGAGGGTGCTGAGCACCTAGAGACTAGTCACCTAGAACATGCAGAAAACAAGCACAGGCAGCGGAAGAAGCGTGCAGCAAAGCAAACTCCCCACCCACCTTTTCCTTCAACGACTGTCTGTTCCACTTGTGACAAAGATTGTAATTCCCGCATTGGACTGTACAGTCACCTGAGAACTGAAGCTAATGAAACATTCCCAGGCCTTCAAATATCAAACTGGGCACTAAAGTACTGCATGGGTGAAAATTCTCTCCAGCATGTTCACACAGTTGAGATCCAGAGCTAGACATATTCCTATTGCTAGAATTCTTTGAGGATTTAGGGTGGATAAAGGGGAACTAGTGGATGTAGTGCATTTGGACTTCCAGAAGGCATTTGACAAGGTGCTACATAAAAGCTTACTGCACAAAAGATCACTGGGTTGGGGGCAATAGCATGGATAGAGGATTGGCTAACTAACAGAAAACAGAGTCGGGATAAATGATTAATTCTCGGGTTGGCAATCAGTAACCAGTGGGGTGCCGCAGGGATCAGTGCTGGGACCCCAACTATTTACAATCTATATTAACGACTTGGAGGAAGGGACTGAGTGTAATGTAGCCAAGTTTGCCGACGATACAAAGATAGAAGGAAAAGCAATGTGTGAGGTGGACACAAAAAATCTGCAAAAGGACAGACAGGCTAAGTGAATGGGCAATAATTTGGCAGATGGAGTATAATGTTGGAAAGTGTGAGGTCATGCACTTTGGCAGAAAAAAATTTAAAGAGCAGGTTATTATTTAAATGGAGAAAGATTGCAAAGTGCTGCAGCACAGCAGGACCTGGGGGTACTTGTGCATGAAACACAAACGATTAGTATGCAGGTACAGCAAGTGATAAGGAAGGCCAATGGAATCTTGACCTTTATTGCAAAGGGGATGGAGTATAAAAGCAGGGAAGTCTTGCTACAGCTATACAGGGTATTGGTGAGGCCACACCTGGAATACTGCGTGCAGTTTTGGTTTCCATATTTACAAAAGGATATACTTGCTTTGGAGGCAGTTCAGAGAAGGTTCACAAGGTTGATTCCAGAGATGAGGGGGTTGACTTATGAGGAAAGGTTGAGTAAGTTGGGCCTCTACTCATTGGAATTCAAAAGAATGAGAGGTGATCTTGTCGAAATGTATAAGATTATGAGGGGGCTTGACAAGGTGGATGCAGAGAGGATGTTTCCGCTGATAGGGCAGACTAGAACTAGAGGGTATAATCTTAGAATAAGGGGCCGTCCATTTAAAATTGAGATGAGGAGAAATTTCCTCTGAGGGTTGTAAATCTGTGGAATTCACTGCCTCAGAGAGCTGTGGAAGCTGGGACATTGAATAAATTTAAGACAGAAATAGACAGTTTCTTAAAAGATAAGGGAATAAGGGGTTATGGAGAGCGGGCAGGGAAGTGGACCAGAGTCCATGATTGGATCAGCCATGCTTGTATTAAATGCCAGAGCAGGCTCGAGAGGCCGTATGGCCTTCTCCTGCTCCTATTTCTTATGTTATGTTTTAATTGAAGTGAAGGTGGTGCAGCAAAATCTAGAGTTCTGTTGATGAGTAGAGAAATTAAAATGAGACTTAAAAATGCCCATCACAAATCCAGAGCTAATTATACAAAAGAACATAAGAAATAGGAGCAAGGGGAGGTCAAACAGCCCTTCGAGACTGCTCTGTCGTTCAATAAGATCATGGCTGATCTGATCTTGGCCTCAACTCCACTTTCCTGCCTGTTCCCCATAACCCTAGACTCCCCTATAGTTCAAGAATCTGTCTATCCCAGCCTTGAATATATTCAATGACTCGGCCTCGACAGCTCTCTGGGGTAGAGAATTCCAAAGATTCACACCCCTCAGAGAAGAAAACTAAGCCAAGTTTAGAGGGAAAGCAAAACAGATTAGGACTAAAATGAGATATGAAGCCTGCAGATAAAAGGATTTTATCAACAAAGTTATTCAAAGAAAGAGTACAGTAAATTATTGAAGAGAATGTTATGAGTATGGAGGAATGATATATTAAATGAGTACTTTGCCTTGGCTTTTGCAGGCGTGTGATATTAAAGGATGAAAGAAGGTGGAGCAACTAGGATAATTACAGATCAGGAAGTAGCACTGAAAGAAAATTGGTGGAACTCAAGTGGAAATGACACGGGATCCTTGTGGCATACAGCCTAGAAGGCTCAGAGGAAATAGAGCTCTGCCCACAATATTTCAAACATCCTTGGAAGTTATGCTACTGGAGGGTTGCCACTGTAACACCTCTGTTCCGAAAGAGAAAAATCAGGTAATCATAGACCAGTCAGCATACAATCAGTGGCAGGTAAGGTTCTAGAGTTCATAATTCAGGATACAATGAACTTACTTAAAAAAAAACTGGGTTAATTAAGGGCAGCCAGAATGATTTGTAAATGGCAAAATGGTGTCTTACAAATTTAATAGGATTGTTTGAGGATACAATGGAATGTATTGATAAAGGAAATGCCGTTGATGTTGTGTTCAAAGGGCATTTAAAAGGCTTGCTGATAAAATTGGGGTACATGATATAAAAGCGTGTAGATAAGAAGCTGATTAGAGGCCAGAGGGAAGAGTGACCATAATATGGTGGAATTCTGCATTAGGATGGAGAATGAAACAGTAATTTCAGAGACCATGGTCCAGAACTTAAAGAAGGGTAACTTTGAAGGTATGAGGCGTGAATTGGCTAGGATAGATTGGCGAATGATACTTAGGGGGTTGACTGTGGATGGGCAATGGCAGACATTTAGAGACCGCATGGATGAATTACAACAATTGTACATTCCTGTCTGGCGTAAAAATAAAAAAGGGAAGGTGGCTCAACCGTGGCTATCTAGGGAAATCAGGGATAGTATTAAAGCCAAGGAAGTGGCATACAAATTGGCCAGAAATAGCAGCGAACCTGGGGACTGGGAGAAATTTAGAACTCAGCAGAGGAGGACAAAGGGTTTGATTAGGGCAGGGAAAATGGAGTACGAGAAGAAGCTTGCAGGGAACATTAAGGCGGATTGCAAAAGTTTCTATAGGTATGTAAAGAGAAAAAGGTTGGTGAAGACAAACGTAGGTCCCCTGCAGTCAGAATCAGGGGAAGTCATAACGGGGAACAAAGAAATGGCAGACCAATTGAACAAGTACTTTGGTTCGGTATTCACTAAGGAGGATACAAACAACCTTCCGGATATAAAAGGGGTCAGAGGGTCTAGTAAGGAGGGGGAACTGAGGGAAATCTTTATTAGTCGGGAAATTGTGTTGGGGAAATTGATGGGATTGAAGGCCGATAAATCCCCAGGGCCTGATGGACTGCATCCTAGAGTACTTAAGGAGGTGGCCTTGGAAATAGCGGATGCATTGACAGTCATTTTCCAACATTCCATTGACTCTGGATCAGTTCCTATGGAGTGGAGGGTAGCCAATGTAACCCCACTTTTTAAAAAAGGAGGGAGAGAGAAAACAGGGAATTATAGACCGGTCAGCCTGACCTCAGTAGTGGGTAAAATGATGGAATCAATTATTAAGGATGTCATAGCAGTGCATCTGGAAAATGGTGACATGATAGGTCCAAGTCAGCATGGATTTGTGAAAGGGAAATCATGCTTGACAAATCTTCTGGAATTTTTTGAGGATGTTTCCAGTAAAGTGGACAAAGGAGAACCAGTTGATGTGGTATATTTGGACTTTCAGAAGGCTTTCGACAAGGTCCCACACAAGAGATTAATGTGCAAAGTTAAAGCACATGGGATTGGGGGTAGTGTGCTGACGTGGATTGAGAACTGGTTGTCAGACAGGAAGCAAAGAGTAGGAGTAAACGGGTACTTTTCAGAATGGCAGGCAGTGACTAGTGGAGTGCCGCAAGGTTCTGTGCTGGGGCCCCAGCTGTTTACACTGTACATTAATGATTTAGACGAGGGGATTAAATGCAGTATCTCCAAATTTGCAGATGATACTAAGTTGGGTGGCAGTGTGAGCTGCGAGGAGGATGCTATTAGGCTGCAGAGTGACTTGGATAGGTTAGGTGAGTGGGCAAATGCATGGCAGATGAAGTATAATGTGGATAAATGTGAGGTTATCCACTTTGGTGGTAAAAACAGAGAGACAGACTATTATCTGAATGGTGACAGATTAGGAAAAGGGAAGGTGCAACGAGACCTGGGTGTCATGGTACATCAGTCATTGAAGGTTAGCATGCAGGTACAGCAGGTGGTTAAGAAAGCAAATGGCATGTTGGCCTTCATAGCGAGGAGATTTGAATACAGGGGCAGGGAGGAGTTGCTACAGTTGTACAGGGCCTTGGTGAGGCCACACCTGGAGTATTGTGTACAGTTTTGGTCTCCTAACTTGAGGAAGGACATTCTTGCTATTGAGGGAGTGCAGCGAAGGTTCACCAGACTGATTCCCGGGATGGCGGGACTGACCTATCAAGAAAGATTGGATCAACTGGGCTTGTATTCACTGGAGTTCAGAAGAATGAGAGGGGACCTCATAGAAACGTTTAAAATTCTGACGGGTTGAGACAGGTTAGATGCAGAAAGAATGTTCCCAATGTTGGGGAAGTCCAGAACCAGGGGTCAGTCTGAGGATAAGGGGTAAGCCATTTAGGACCAAGATGAGGAGAAACTTCTTCACCCAGAGAGTGGTGAACCTGTGGAATTCTCTACCACAGAAAGTAGTTGAGGCCAATTCACTAAATATATTCAAAAGGGAGTTAGATGAAGTCCTTACTACTCGGGGGATCAAGGGTTATGGCGAGAAAGCAGGAAGGGGGTACTGAAGTTTCATGTTCAGCCATGAACTCATTGAATGGCGGTGCAGGCTTGAAGGGCTGAATGGCCTGCTCCTGCACCTATTTTCTATGTTTTCTATGTTTAACACAGTAATGGTTTCTGGATCTTTTATGACCTCAAGGGATTTAAACAGTGGTATCCCCTAGGAGTTTGTGGTAGGACCATTTCTCATCTGGACTTGGGTACAGCGGGCACAATATCGACATAAAAATAGAAAAAGTGTAGTTAACTATATAGTCTGAGTTCAGGAGAATTTAGTAGATTGGTCAAATGGACGTCATTAAATTTAACAGAAATCTGAGGCGATACATTTTGGGATGAGGAATAAGGAGAGGACATATACATTAATTGGTAAAAATTTAAACAGTATTATAGGAGCAGAGACACTTCAGATTGTTAAATAAAGAATATGGGATTTTATAAAAGGGGTAAAGAGTACAAAAGCAAGAGAGTTCAGGTCAAACCTATAGAAAACAATGGTCAGACATTCCATTTGGGTACTTTATTTTCGGAAAAATATTTACGCACTGTTGCGGTTGCAGATGAAAATCACGAAGATATCAACAATAAGTGGCTTCAATTACGAGAGGCTGCAGTGGGGTGTTCTATTCACCAAAAAAAAAAGGTCGAGTAGAAAGTTTTTCCTGTTTTAGTTCATCTAAACCCATCAGAATGATAAACACCCGATAGAAATGTTCAGATTGATGGGTTTTAATGAGCTAAAACAGGCAAAACTATAGTTACTGATTCATCAATCAGTAGAAAGAGTGCATAAATTCATCACTAACAAAATAACAAGAGATGTCAGTAGCATTATTTAAAAAAAATGTATTTAGTTGCTCAGTCATGAAATGCCCCACCAGAAACAGCGATGGAAACAGAATCCATAAAAGAGCAATAACACTTTAAAAGGTATGGCAAAAGGGCAGAGAAATGGGACTGCGGATTGCTTTTTCCAGAGGGAGATGGGTCAAATGGCAGCCACCTTTGCTGCAAAAATTGTAGTCTTCTATTTGATAATCCTAACTTTCAAGTGGGATCAACTCGGATTCCACTAATGTGTGGCACAGTACATTGTTGCAATATGTATGACGTTACTTCGATGCTGCAAGGTTCAATTATTCCCCATTGGCCTTGGAACATAGAAGCAACAATTCAAATATATCGGAAATTATGCTGCAACACCGTAGTCTGGCGACAGGCATCTGAAAATGTGGCTAGGCTGTTCGTTCCACTTAGTCAGAAACAAAAAATGCAAAGTGACGAAGTTAACCTGACAATTTTTGAATTTTAACATAACTGGGTGGAGCCAACATTCACTTGAAAGGAATTGGAATCATTTACATATAAAACCAAGGACCCACTAAATTTTAACATATGCACACTGGAATTCAACTGGATTATAATTCTTGAGCATCTTATAGTGTACAACAAAGCCAAGCAAGACTCATTTAACAGCTGCATTACATTCTTCTTGATTTTATATCTCCCACCATAGATGGCGAATGCACTATTTGCAGTGGCTGTTAACATCAACAAACCAATTAAAAACAAAAAAAAAGAATCATAATTAGTGCAGGGAGCAGTGAATGCAATGACCCTAGTTCTGAATTGTGGACTCAGGATGGCTGTTGGAATTTTATATGTCCATTAACCACTTTGCGTTTTAACAATTGCTCCCACGTAATTGTAGATACCCATATGTTAATGACCACAATGAAACTTTATTTTTGGCTAACAGGTGGTTTAACTGGCAAAGCATTAGCAGCCTGTATTTTGGAAATGGAGACATCCACCAATGTGAAGCATCATAGTCACACCCGGAGGACAAGTTAGTCAAGTAGGTGTATAAAAATAAAGAGTAGGCAAAATTCAACTGCAGGCAGCAAACCGCAAACATATTATTGCAGTTGTGAAATCTTTTACTCAAAATGAACTTGCCATCACAAAATTGCTATTAAATATAACGTAGTAATGAAGTGTTATTATTGGTCAGTGAACATCAAACATGCAACTTCACCATTTCTAACATACTCGGGGGCCCCTTCACCACAATTCAGCACTCCTACAACTGTGCTACAGGCGTAATAGGAGTATATTAAGCAATAAATTAGTTTGGTATTGGATAAGCTCCCTTTCAAAATCCAAAATGATAAGTATTCGACTGGTTTTGACTTGCATATCAAATTTCATGCAATTGCTGCCAAGTTATGCTACAGGAGCAAAGTGCAGAAGTAGCTTTGTAAGCGGAAAAAAAAATCGACTAAGTCGCGCCCTCCATTCAGGCTTCAAATTTGAACTTGTAAAAAATTGTAATTTGTTAGTGAAGATCACGATTTGTCATGTAATGCGTAAAGGCAATGCGTCAGAAATGCATATAAGACAAAAAGTTTAAAGGCTTGAGGGTCAAAGTTCACTACATTTTACCAATGTTTATTTGTTTTTTTGTTAAATGTTCTGAATACAATTTTGCTTGAAAAACTTTTTCCTTCCTCTCACAGAACCACATTCTTGTAAAACTCCAGTATGATTATACAATTAGCGATTTTCAAGTTTCAATTTGGAAAATTCCTGCTGTAAATGTAACAGGCACTCAACTTGCTCCCCACTATCATTTTTACACTGGGGAAGTTACAGCCTCCCAAAGAATTAGGTCAGCCTGGAACATTTTCTATTGGAACCCTGAAAAGAAAATGGTACAGAGCAATTCCCAATCACAAGCTACGTAAATGAGAAATCAAATACTCTTGCGTGAAGTCTTTAGGGTACGTCCAATACTGATAACTTTGGAGTATTTTGAATGGAGTTGTGTGTTTCCCTCGCCAACTTCCTGTGTTCAGCAGCTAATTAATCCTCAGTTTTTGCTTCCATTTCATCTGCATCGTCGTCTCCATCAACCTCAGCATTTTCCCGCTCCAGTCGCTCAAGTTGTCTAGCCAGCTCTGTCTCATCGGTATCTGTAACCACCTTGGGCTGTGAAGGCATATAAAATGAACAACTTGTGAAAAATGTCAAGACACTTGGTATAGCTTAAAGATTGCACACAAGCTCCCTTTATAGAACCAAACTTGGAACTGAAAAAGTACATTACATTCCATTTCAGAAGTATTTTTTTTAAAAAAAGGAAAAAATCCAGATCAGTTTAAAATGTAATAATAGAAAATTTTAACTTTTGTATCCGCAAGTTGTTAATTTAAGTATACACATAGAGAACGTTACTATCTATTCTGGTTACTTGCACGCACCTGTCACACGAGTGTCGATAATGAAGAGTTATCACAAATTAGATACAAAGGACTCCCATCCCATAATCAAATTGACTTTTCAATAACTCAGCTGAGGTACAAAATATTGGAGAGTTACATTTCATCAGTTAAAACTAAATATGTCGTATGAGGGCAGATACCCAAATCAATCTGTGCCCCCTTCAGTTATCTTGTGCCATACATTCCACAGCCAGAACTGATTTGGTTCTGACCCTCAATAATTTGAGAGGGGTCCAGGTGGCTGCTCTCATTGCCTTTAGGGAAGTTCCTGCCTTCTACTTAATACTCCTCCTGAATAACACTCCTCCTGAATAAATGAACGAACGACGAGGAATCAAAAGTGCAAACCACTGAAGTGAACAACTCATTAGTGCTCCATCATGGCACCATCAACCTGCCCCTTGTCTAAGCTAGTTGGACCTGGTTTTGCAAAATCAGCCATGTGTTTTTCTTCAAAAAGTATATTTAACTCAGGTACTGCAGCTCTTGGGACAGCATCGTGGTGCTATTTGAAAACAGAGTACTGAGTGGCAGGACACACACACTCAAACCCCCAGGAGCTTCTCTCTTGGATTGCAGGGAGGACACAAGGAATACATTCAAAAGGATTTAATAAAAGATGGAACTGACCTCCATCTGGATATTGAACACTCCCCTTTTCTCCTCGATCCGCTCTTTAATTGCAGACATGGCTTGGTTTAGAACAGAAAGGCCTTCTGTACGCTCAAGTGTTGTAGTAGTCATGACGTATCTCGGAGGAGCTATTAGATTTATCTAGATAGAGAAGCAAAAATTAGCACTGATGAGATTATAAGAGAAAGCTAATATTCAACCAAGTGCAGGAACCGTGAATGAAGATTTCATCAGCCACCATACTCTGTACGAAGAGAGGACTTCCAGAGTTCAAATACACTCTCTATAAAAAGGATGTTTAGCTGACATGGGTCAAGCCAACTTGAAATACAAATAAAGTAGCAATGTATGTGCTATCCATTTCTTCTGAAATTTCATCCAATTGCTGCATGCCATGTTTTACATTACCTGGCAATCTTTTTACTTAGGGCCTCCTGGACCAGGGTCTTCACACAATACCAAATTACATTTAAGAATTTGCTTGTCAGATTACATAAACTTGTGTGTCAATGCTCTTAGCTGAACTGATATTCTTGCATCAATTTTTCCAAGTGTTACGCTGTTGCACCCATATACTAGTTACAAATCTTGTTATCTCAATTTAATTATTTTGACGCTTTTGTCATTGATATTTTCTACTGTGAAGATCAAGGGATTGGTTAAAATTCTGCTAACCTGATCGTCTAATTCCATTCCCCCCCATCCCCAAGAGTAACTGCGCAATTTGTCACATTTCAATAATAGATTAAAATAAATGTAAACATGTTCAAAAATTTCTAATGAACTAACAGTGGCATTACACAGCCACTTGTACATTGCGGCAAAGCTATTTCCATTTCTCAATATAAAAATATTACTATTTAATTTTTCAGGTTGGCGAGCCCAGAAGCAAAAATCCTAGGTTATTCAGAGTAAAGATTTAGCACTCAAAATAGATGCCTAAACCCTATAATATTAGTGCATTTTCAGGTTCCCACCTCCGTTCATTTGATTTAAAAAAAGATAATAAACCAGATTTCCCCATTTAGTAAATAAAATGTTTTCATTTATGGATCATTAACAAACCCATCTATATTCCAACAATGCTATTTGTCTAAACTAGTCACTTTAAAACTACATCGAATTTACAGCCCAATTAATCTGTGCCAGTCAGTGTTTATGCTCCACACAAGCTTCCTACCACCCAACTAAAAGCATATTCTCCTATTCCTTTCTCCTTCATGTACTTATCGAGCTTCCTCTTAAATGTGTCTACGCTATTCACCTCAACTACTCCATGTGGTAGGAAGTGCCATATTTTAATCACTCTCTGGGTAAAGAAGTTTCACCTGAATTCCCTATTGGATTTATTAGTGACTATCTTGTATTTATGGCCTGTTTTGTTTCCAAGTGGAAACATCATCTCTACGTCTACCCTATCAAGCCTTTCATAAGTTTAAGGGCCTCTATAAAGTCACCCCTCAGTTGTCTCTTTTTTAGAGAAAAGAACCCCAGCCTATAGTGCTATGTGATAGTGCTTCACATATTGCAGGGCTCGGAGCACAAACAGCTAATATTAAACAAAGGTCATTGTATGAATAGAATAGGGTTCCATCCTCCCTACATACAAGTCTTGTGCTATAGAAACTTTGCATAGGACTTTGCATTTGTCATGGTAACACTTGGTTAGTGGTAAAGAGCATCTATAGAGGCCACTTCCATACAAATGTAAAATAAAACATAAATTTGCAGGACCTGACAACAAAACAAATTAAGCTTAACAATCTAATTCTGTTCAATTTCCCAAACACAACTAAAAGCTTGCTTGGGCATATTCTGCCTAATCTGTGGTGTGCAAGACAGGCTTTACTGTAACATTGTCAATTTCCATCAGAACTCTCCCCAATACTTTAATGAATTAGACTACTTAGTTTATTACTAAGCAGTCAGACCAGAAGATCCAAGGTCAGCACACCACAAGCTACGCATCAGCCAAGACAAGCGTTAGGGTACTACAATTATGACGTCTTCCACAATCAGCATAGCCTGCTGACATGCACTGCCTTGGTTCACACAAGAAGCATGAGCAGGGCTTTGAAGAGGAGAAACAAGAAACAGGAGAAAATTCCTTTAACAAAAATTCTCCCCGTTTTGCAATATCCATTTCCAGACAATTGCAATATGATTTCAGTTTGCTCTGACAGAACGATAAACATATTTAAGTTTAAAATTATTTATGTCTCCATTCAGCTACTGTTCTATTAGGAGCATGGACCAATTTTGGGTACTATTTCTTCCCTCTGGTGTTGAATGTTAATTATAAAGCACAAAACCCCTCACAAAAACAAAGCAGATAAAAAAACACCGGCAGTTATGAAAGCTTTTAGATAACCGCACCCTTCAAGCTCCAGGCACAAATTAATAACACTGCCTTCAAAAAACATTCAAGACCTTACAAGTCACAAAATGTAGGCAAGTTTCACCAAATAAAGTGCTTTCCAAAACAGTCAAGACCTCACATGTCACTAAATGTATGTGATCAGGTCTTGCTAAAAATATTCAAACAAATTAAATTCCACTCTCCACACAAGTGGGTTAAGCAAAATAAGCCACTTGTGTTGCAGCCGTAATTAACTGCTTGCTTGCAAACTGTACACTTTATGCAAACCACCAGTTCTTGACATCTGTGGTGGAGGTTGCACAATGTATTTAAAAATATCCACCAAGAAAAATATTACATTCCAAGTTGATCAATATTTTCTTACCAACTGAAATTGGTTTATGTAACTTGTTATCGTCATTGCACAATTAATGCTGTACAGTAGTCACAGAACTCTTAAGTCTGTCGAATCTTTTAGTAAAAAAAAATGCTATTAGCCAGATCTCGAGATTCAGATTATGTAAACGTTTTATGATTCAGATTATGTGAACGTTTTGAACAAGTCCCTGGATATATTATGCTTTCCGACTCTTGTAGTAATTTGTTACAATGCAGCATAATGACCATGTTGAGCCACTGCTATTAGAAAATGCTTTGTGGTATGAACAATCCCCAGCACTTACCTTAATGGGCATAATTTCAGTAGAACATTCTAGACCAGCTCTAAGTGCCTCTTTAACAGCATCTATACCTTCGTATCCATAACACGCAACTTCAATATCTGGTTTAAGATAAAAAAATATAATTGAAAAGCTTAAATATGAGGCTTGAAGTAGGAAAACTTAAAGTAAAGAAACTCACTCCATTTAAGAAGCAGCAGCAACTTTTTCCCCCTTCATTCATGGCCAGAATTTATTGCTCAGCCCTAATTGGCCTGGAAAAGGTGGTGGTGAACCGCCTTCTTGAACTGCTGCAGTCTGGGAGGTGAAGATACTCCACAGTGCTGTTAGGGAGGGAGTTCCACAATTTTGACCCAGCGACGATGAAGGAACAGCGATATATTTCAAAGTCAGGATGGTGTATGACTTGGAGGGGGACTTGGAGGGTGATGTTCCCTTGCGCCTGCTGCCCTTGTCCTTCTAGGTGGTAGAGGTTGCAGGTTTGGAAGGTTCTATCGAAGAAGCCTTCGCGGGTTGCTGCAGTGCATCTTGTAGATGGTATACACAGCAACCACGGTGCGCCGGTGGAGGGAGAGAATGGTTAAGGTAGTGGATGGGGTCAAGCTTCGAGTGTTGTTAGAGCTGTACTCATCCAGGCAAGTGGAGAGTGTTCCATCACACTCCTGACTTGTGCCTTGTAGATGGTGGAAAGGCTTTGGGGAGTCAGGGAGTGAGACAGTCGCCACAGAATACCCAGCCTCTGACCTGCTCTTATTGCCACAGTATTTATGTGGCTGGTCCAGTTAAGTTTCAGGTCAATGGCAATCCCAGGATGTTGAACGACACAGAATCTTCCACTTACGTCAACAACTCCAAGGAAGACATTAGAAAACTAGCAGACTGGGCAGTTCAGTGGCAAATTAACTAACAGATAAATGTGAGGTGATGCATTTTGGTAGGAAAAATAGAAAAATCAGCTATACCTTAGAAAATAAGAAACTGAATTGATTAGAAGAGCAAAAGGATCGAGGAATACAGGTGAACAAATCATTAAAAGCAGCATTGTGGGTTAGCAAAGCAATTAAAAATGCTAACAAAGTACTAGGATTCATTTCTAGGAGTATAGAATTTTAAAATAGTGAAGTTATGTTAAACTTGTATAGGACCCTGATCAATGCACAGTTCTGGTTTCCATACTATAAAGATCCCACTAAAAAGCAAGAACTAGCCAGTAATGACACACCATGGATGAATAACCAAATAAAGGCAAAATTGAAACTAAAAGAAAAGGCATACACTAAGTACATAGACAAAGAAGAGGACGACAACAAAAGAGAATATGAAAAGATTAGGAAGAAAGTTTTTTTTTAAACTTGGATGGTCAAGAGAAACTACAAAATTAAATCAAAAGTATTCTATACACATACAAATAAAAGCCAGGAAGGGATAGAATCATTAGGGATACACACGATAAACTCGCAGGTAATGAGAGCGAAATGACATATTAAATAGTTATTTTAGAACAAACGAACATAAGAAATAGGAGTAGGAGTAAGCCATTTCCACTCCACCGCCCACCCCCATTCAATAAGATAATGGCTGATCTACATCAACTCCACTTTCCTGAACTATTCCCATATCCCTTGATTTTCTGATCAAAAAAAATCTATCGATCTGTCTTAAATATACAGAACAACTGAGGCTCCAAAGATTCACCACCCACTAAGTGAAGGAATTTCGCATCAGTCCTAAATGGCTGACCCCTCATTCTGAGACTGTGACCCCTGATTCAGCCTGCCTGCATCTACCCGGTCAAGCCCTGTAAGAATTTTGTATGTTTCAATGAGATGACCCTTCATTCTTCTAAACTGTAGTCTATTCAATCTCTCCTCATAGGACAATCCCTCCATCCCAGGAATCAGTCCGGTGAACCTTCGTATATCCATCCTTAGGTAAGGAGACCAAAACCGTACATAATATTCCAGGTGTGGTCTTATCAGAGCCCTATATAATTACCGGGCCCTGGAACATCATGGGCCACCCTGACCTGCGAGAGAACACCACTGCACGTCAGGAGTATAAAGAGCTGGAGCATGCCACTGCAGCTTACAGCGTGAGCTGCTCCAAGTGTGCACCAGCTTCAAGGTAGGCGACTGGGTGACGTCATCAGGATCCCGGTCGTCGTTTGGAGCATGAGCAGGAGCATCGGCTGGGCCCTGGTAAAGCAGAGGAGCATGGAAGGTCTTGGGAGACTTTGCAACGAATGATCAGGGCGGAGGAGTGATGAGGGATCGTGGCTGAGATTTGGTGGGTGATCGTGGTGGAGTTTCGGCGAATGTTTGATGTGGCGGGAGATCGTGGTGGAGGTGCGGCGAGAGTTTTTGTGGCAGAGGAGTGGTGAGAGATCATGGAGGAGGTCTGGCGAATGAGGGTACGGGGCCCAGAAGAGCCGAGGGGCAGCACGGGCCGGCCCACACTGCGATCTGGTGCACGGACAGAGTGTGCACACATAATAGGTCTCCAGTCGTTCTGGTTAACCCTTGCCACTGGATAACGGCCTAGCTCTGTCGAGCCCGTGTGGTGGCTGATGTGCAACGGTCACCACACATTAAAAAAATCCACGCACAGGCATCTTCCACCCCCTCAATTGGAGTTCAGGACTGGAACATCGGATCCTTCATTGAAACATCTGTGAACTCATGTGGCAGCAAGTCATCCTTGATCGAGGAACCGCCTATGATATAATTGCAGCAAGACGTCTTTACTCTTGCACCCAAATCCTCTTGTAATAAAGGCCAAAATACCATTTGCTTTCTTAATTGAGTGCTGTACTTGCATGTTAATTTTGTGATTTGTGCACAAGAACAGCCAGGTCCCTCTGAACACCAACATTTCCCAATCTCTCACCATTTAAAAAAATACTCTGCTTTTCTATTATTCCTACCAAAGTGGATAACTTCATATTTCTCTGCAGTATATTTCATTTGCCATGTTCTTGCCCACTTACTTAGCCTGTCTATATCCCCTTGAAGCCTCTTTGCATGCTCCTCACAAATTACATTCCCATCTAGCTTTGCACTTTGTCGCGGTATTTACCAGGGAGACTAACATGCTGAACATGACAATAGAAGAGATCAAAAAATGTTAAGATATTTAAGATAAAGAGGAGAGATAATTAAAATATCAAACTTAAAACTTTTGGTCCGGATGGATTGTGTCCACGTATATTAAAAGTTGGGGAGAAGAGACATCAGAGGCATTATTACACACATACATATATATTCATTCAAAAGGGGAATGGTGCCAGAGGAGTGGCAGACAGCTAATGTGATTCCTATATGTAAACGGGGAGATAGAACAGACAAGGTTACCATAGACCAATTAGCTTAATGTTGGTGGTAGGAAAGATAATGGAATCCTTACTCAAAGATGTAATAGGAAAACATCTAGAAACTGAAAATATAAAATAGTAGTCAGCACGGATTTCAAAACGGAAGGCCATGCTTGACCAACCTTATTGAATTCTTTGAAGCAACAGAGAGGTAGATAAGGATAATGCAGTAGACGCAATATAGCAATGTATTTAAATTTCCAAAAGGCCTTCGCTAAGGTACCGCATAGTAGATTCATTAAGATCAGAACATGAGGAGTCAAGGGACAAGTAGCAGAATGGATAGCAAGCTGGCTGCAAAACAGAAAACAGAAAGCAAGGGTTAAAGGTAATTACTCAGTCTGGCAAAAGATGTGAAGTGGCGTTCCACAGGGATCGGTGCTGGGACCACTGTTGTTCACCATTTACATAAACCAGTTGGACTCAGGAATTGGAAGTATAATTCCAAAATTTGTGAACGGCACCAAATTAGGGAGTGTAGTTATACAGAGAAGGACTGAAACAAAATACAGTAAGACATTAATAAACGTGCAGAGTGGGTGGGTAATTGGCAAATGAACTTCAATATCGATAAGTGCGATGTGTTACATGAAGAATAGAATTAAAAAGCAGAGAAGGCATGTTAAACTTGTATAGAACCTCGGTTAGACCACACTGAACACTTCTGGTCTCCATATTATAAAAAAGGACGTAGAGGCACTAGAGAAGGTGCAAAAAAGATTTACTAGAATGATACCAGACTGAGAGGTTATAGCTATCAGGAAAGATTGAACAGGCTGGGGTTCTTTTCTCTAGAAAAAAGACTGAGGGGTAACCTGATAGGGTAGGCCTAGGAAAAAATGATTCCACCTGCAGGAGACCAGAACTAGGGGTCATAAATGGCCTCCTTCTGTGCCATAAATTTCTATGATGCAAGATAGTCACTAATAAATCCAATAGGGAATTCAAGAGAAACCTCTTAACCCAGAGAGTGGCGAGAATGTGGAACTCGCTAGCACAAGGAGTAGTTGAAGCCACTGGCATAGATGTATTTAAGGGGAAGCTAAACACACGACGGAGAAAGGAATAAGATATATTGAAGGGTTTATATGAAGAAGTGCGAGAGCAGGCTTGTGCGGAGCAGAAACATCGGCATGGACCCGTTGAGTCGAATGGCCTGTTTGTGTTGTAAACACTAATAAAAAAGGACATTGAAGTGCAAGCAAGATTTACAAGGACAGTACCAGAACTGAGATGTTACATCTATTAGGGAAAGATTGAACAGGTTGGGGCTTTTTTCTTTAGAAAAGTGAAGACTAAGAGTTCTTTAAAATTATGAATGGGTTAGACAGAGTAGATGTGGAGAGAATGTTTCCACTTATGGGAGAATCCAAAACTAGGGGTCATAAATACAAGATAGTTACTAATAAATCCAATAGGGAAATAAGGAGCTATTTCTTTACTTGAGAGTGGTTAGAACGTGGAACTCACCACCACAGGAAGTGTTTGAGGCAAACAGCTTAGATGTTTTCAAAAAGAAACTAGGTAAGTATATGAGAAAAGAGAATAGAAAGATATGCTGAAAGGCTGAAATGACACACACACGCAACCCTTCTGTTCATGTACAGAGGCACTCCCAGTGGGGAAAAAAAACAGAATCTTCCGTGAGAAGAAAAACCTGACCTGACCAAAATGACCGAAGCAGCAATAAACAGACTCATTTGTGACCCAGATAAAGTAAACAGCATTAAGAATTTCATTAAGTTCAAGAAAATTAGCATAACCAACAGTTATAGGACCAAATCCGCACCAGCATAAAAATCAAGTTTAAAAAAAACTCTACTGACTTTGGCAGTTATGATAGGTGAGGATTACAACTCTGGAAAAAAGGACAGAAGTAGTCTGTGAACTAAGAATTGGGGATGGAGGAAAAGGAGAACAGCAGTTTGAAAATCAGTTCAAATTGCATGTGAACCTAAAATGTGTTGACTCATCCAGTTTGGTTACAAACCTTAATACTTGACCACAAGCATGATCATTTTATTTACTATTACAATTATATGGGAAATTAACTTGTTACATTTTGAAATAAAAAGGCATTTGATTTATTAACAGTGGGCACTAAACTTTCCAGAAACAGCGTGAATTCTGAACAAATCCAAAAGTGTGTACATGTAGTTGACAGGGAACATAGAAGCCCTCTCTTCACATCCCTCCCCACCCCACCCCCATCCCATCAGTCAACATAGCCTTGCAATAATCAGTGTCCAAGCTCAAAGGAAGAACGTCCAACTTGGGTGAGATACTGAAGAACCAGTGGTTCTCTGGAAAGTTAACCCCCAAAAAGGGGTGAGGGAAGGAGGGAATGCTGGTATATATCATCTGAATACCGAACTGTGTTCTACTATGGTTGGTGGATAGTTAATGGATCACATTCATTTGTTTAATCAATCAACCAATGCAAACCCAAAACAAATGACTGATGAGCTTAAATTAATTCCCAGTCCCCCAATGCAATACAGAATTACAATAGACACACCTGCCCGGATTTTAACAGCCTGTGGAGTGAGACGTCGTCTGATATTTTCAAGTAACACACCCCGCTCTTCTTCCGTCAAGTCAAGACTGTCCAGAATGGTAGAGTCTCTGTGGGGAAGAGAAAAAAATATCATTTGCAGAGTAAATAAGTCAATGCAAGACTGTTCCCTTCACAGCAAGTACAGACAGTTGGATGATCTAACCTTAGTTTTGAGAGAGCAAGTGAGAGAGAGACAGGAAGGTGAAGAGGTGATTAATATGCCCATTACCCAGAGAGCTTCTGTGGTGAGGCAGCAAATTTATCCAGGGAGTAGCTGAGCCATACAGATCAGGAGATCTTTGGATAAATCCTCAGTCTGCTGTGAATTAACTGATCTCAGCTGGGTGGTGGTAGAAAGTGTTACAACTGCTCTCAGTGCTGCTGGTTTTTTTGGGGGGGGGGCGCGCAACCAACCATGGTTGCTGCTCCTGATCACGATCCAGTGATCCTGCTGGAATTACATGCGCAAATAGGATCGGTCCTAGCTGTGATGCATCTCTGGTGTAAATGCATGCCAACAGTCACCATCAAGGATTGTATGTAAAAGATAGCTTCTTGAAGGCGTTGTGTTGAATGGTGTCAAGGGTGAGTTATCTTCGCAACACAATTGATTTTTGTAGAATAATGAATACGTTCAATAACAATGACTGGCAATGTAAGTTATCTTAAACAAGGAAACAACAGAAAGACTTGCAGATATACAATCCCAGTGTTTCAAGTTTACTTTTAAGTGCAAAGTCTCTTAAGGAGGCAGCCATTTTGCACACAGCCAGATTCCACAACAGGCTCAGAACCTACTGATTAGCACATTACGTAAACTGACAGGCAAGAAGCAAATAAACACAAAGTAAAAGGTCCTATAGGAGAACATAAGGACAGGAATAGGCCATTCAGCCTCTCGAGCCTGTTCCGACATTCAATTAGATCATGGTTGATCTGTAGCTCAAATCCATTTACTTGCATTTTGTTTGCACTGCATATTAATTAATGGTGGCTGATTTGCTAAAGTAATAGTTTTAGGCTAAGGGTGGTATTGAACCTCATTCTTTTCTCTGTGAATTTGAAAATATTAAAAAAGGAAAAAATAACTTCATTCAAAATTCTATGGAATGGACTACACAGAAAAGTTGAAATAAAAAAGGTATGAATTCAGATCTAGCATTTCAACAAGCCCCAGCATTAAAAGCTCAGAAAAATCTGTAAATTGATAAAATACGCACTTAAAAAAAGCCGGCATTTATTGCCCAGTGTAGGCATCGGCTCCCCAAGGATTGTTGGACATTACATTTTAATATTTCTCACTGCAGAAAAGCTGGAAGCCTTTTGTGGGAGGGGCCCAGGTACTTTTCCATGTTGTACTTGAATTCCACACCTGATGGGCGGGGGTGGTCTGGGAAGTTACAATGGCCAGGATAAGGTAACATCACAGGTAATGGGCAAAGATGGAGGGTACATTGTTAAGCAATGTGAACTCATCAGTTAGATCAGATATGAACTGATCAGTGATCAAGCCATTATCTGGATGAGATAACCGAGAGGCGGGAAACCAGAATAGAAAGCCATTAAGCCCAGACTGGTTGGAAGCGAAACCCCATACCGGCCATCAGTGGAATACCCAGAAGCCACTCAAAACAGGAAGCCTCGAAACAAGGACAATCTTTATTCGGCCTGAAAGGGCAAACAGTTTTTGGATATAAAAAGGGGCCGTGTGGCCACATATCTCTCTCTTGCTTCGCCTCTACAAGAACCGAGCATACCGTGTGGGACAGAGAGAAGAAACCAGAAGAAACAAGTTTTCACCGAAAAGCAACAAGTAAGCCAACGAATCGGTGAACATCATCCCTGCCCACGCATCGATCACAGACACTGAGAGGTGTACTGGGTTCTCCCAACTAAGCCTTAGTAAGGGTTTTAGTGGGGAGGTTTTGCTGCAGGGACCATAGGGGTATGCCCAGCCGGTCGGTACAGATTCAAGGGTATACTGTGGATCCGAGCAGAGGATTTAAGATGTTGGGTACTTTGCGATAGGGGCGGTTTAGACACGCCAGTGTATTGTATTATACCACATCGTCACTGTGTTTAATTGTAGTTTTGCTGTGTTGAGGTAGCTTTACTAAAGCATTGCCGGTTGAGACCGAGGTATTTGTCCGTGACGCATTCATCTGTTCAGTACAGTAATCACTCCCAGATCTAGAACTACTGTAACGTGGGGGTGCGTCAAAAACACCCAAGGGAAACCATTTACACCAGTCCCAATTGTCCTGGAGAAGATGGTGGTGAGTCACCATCTTTAACCACTAGTCCGTGTGGTCAAGGTGCCCACAGTGCTGTTAAGATAGGAAGTTACAGGGTTTTGACCCAGCAACAATGAAGGAACGGCAATATATTTCCAAGCCTGGATGGTGTGCGACTTGAGGTGGTGGTCCCATGCGCTTGCTGCCCTTGTCCTTCTAGGTGGTAGAGGTCGCGGGTTTGGAAGGAGATGTTAAAGCAGCCTTGATGAGTTGCTACTGTGCATCTTGTACACACTGCAGCCACGGAGCGCCAGTGGTGGAAGGAGTGAATGTTTAAGGTGGTGGATGGGGCTACTTTGTCCTGGATGGTGTTAAGCTTCGAGTGTTGTTGGAGCTGCACTCATCCAGACAAGTGCAATTTCTTCACACTCCTGACTTGTATCTTGTAGATGGCGGAAAGGCTTTGGGGAGTTAGGAGGCGAGTCATTCGTCACAGTATACCCAGTCTCTGACCTGCTCTTGTAGCCGCTGTATTTATGCGACTGGTTCAGTTAAATTTCTGGTCAATGGTGACCCCCCAGGATATTGATGGAGGGGATTTGAATGTCATGGGGACGTCTCACCTATTCAGCTCTTTTGTCCATGTTTGGACCAAGGCTGTAATGAGGTCTGGAGCAAAGTGTTCCTGGCAGAACTCAAACTGAGCATTGGTGATCAGGTTGTTGGTGAGAAGTGCGGCTTGAAAGCACTGTCGACGACACCTTCCATCACTTTGCTGATGACTGATTGTAGACTGATGGGGCAGTAATTGGCCAGAATGGATTTGTCCTGCTTTTTGTAGACAGAATGCACCTGGGCAATGTTCCACTTTATTGGGTAGATGCCAGGGTTGTAGCTGTACTGAACAGCTTGGCAAGAGGCGCAGCTAGTTGTGGAGCACTATAGCTGGGATGTTGTCGGAGCCCATAGCTGTTGCTATATCCAGTGCGCTCTGCCTCTTTCTGGATATCATAGCATGAATCAAATTGGCTGAAGACTGGCTTCTGTGATGTTGGGTGCCTCGGGAGGAGGCCGTGATGGATCATCCATTCGGCCCTTCTGGCTGAAGATGGCTGCTGCCTCCCCCTCCCATTAGTTAATTGTCCACCTCCATTCACGACTGGATGTGGCAGGACTGCAGAGCTTTGATTGGATCTATTGATTGTGGGATCGCTTAGCTTTGTTTATAGCATGCTGCTTCAGCTTTAGCATGCATGTAGTCCTGTGTTATAGCTTCACCAGGTTGGCACATCATTTTTAGGTGCTCCTGGCATGCTCATCTACATTCCTTATTGAATCGGGGTTGGTCCCCTGGTTTGAAGGTAATGGTAGAATGAGGGATATGCCAGGATAAGAGGTTACATATTGAGGTTGGATACAATTCTGCTGCTGCTGATGGCCGACAGCACCTCAAGGATGCCCAGATTTGAGCTGCTAGATCTGTTCTGAATCTAACCCATTTAGCATGGTGGTTGTGCCACACAACATGATGAAGGGCATCCTTAGTGTGAAGATGGGACTTCCTCTCCACAAGGACTGCAGCAGCCACTCCTACCAATACTGTCATGGACAGATGCATCTACAACAGGTAGATTGAAAAACTCATCGATTGATACAAATAGATAAGAAATGCCTAAGTTAACACTGTCGACAATTGTTATCAAGGCACTCACGGGAATGGCAAACTGGGAGGCAGCAGAAGTCTCCCTCTAAAATACTCAGCTTCTCCTCCTCTAAAACTTGCCTCTTGGACTAACCTTTTAGTCAACTAATATCTCCTCCTTTGGCTCAGTGTCCATTTTTTTTTTTGAGGAAGCACTTTGGCATATTTTTCTACTCTTATAAATGCAAGTCGTTATGTTTTGAAACATTTTGAAAAGCCATAAATGCCAAGTATTGTTATTAAAGAAGTGAATGTCTTTGCGTGAAGGGAGAAGAAACTTCTAATATTACACTCACTGATTCAGCAGCACTTAAAGGCCCCAAGTTTCCACACGCTACAAAACGGGCGCCCCTCCGAGCTGGGCGCCCGTTTTCCGCGCCGAAAACAGCGCCGGAAAAAACCCCGCGACTCTGGAGCACCCTGCAGCTCCATGGCAGCTTGGCGCGGCGCCCAGGGAGGTGGAGCCTACCACTCGCGCCGATTTTGTAAGTGGGAAGGGGCGGGTACCATTTAAATTTGTTTTTTTCCCCCCGGCAACCCTGCGCGAGCGCGTTGGAGCGTTCGCGCACGCGCAGTGTGAAGGAAACATTGGCACTCGCCCATTTTTGTAGTTCTTTGTAGCTGTTTAATTTTTGAACATTTTTTAATAAAAGCACATTACCCTTCCATGATCAGCACTGAGGCTTCTTGCAGCAGTGAGAAAGCTGCAGGAAGCCTCAAAGTTGAGGCAGCCGTTTCCCGACGCGCCCCCCCCCCCCCGGTCAGGAATGGCTGCCTTAACTGGTGAGGCTTCCTGCAGCCTTCTCACCCGCCCCCCCGCTGTCGGAAACGGCTGCCTCCACCCCCCGCTGCACCACCATCGGGAACAGCTGCCTCCACCCCCTCCCCACTGCGGTCGGTCGGTCGGGCCCTCACTCCTCCCCCCCCCCCCCACCCACCCCCCCACCACCATCGGGAACAGCTGTCTCCACCCCCCGCTGCACCACCATCGGGAACAGCTGCCTCCACCCCCTCCCCACTGCGGTCGGTTGGTCAGGCCCTCACTCCCTGCCCACCGTCGGGAACGGCTGCCCCCCCCCCCCCCCCCCCGTCGGGAACGGCTGCCTCAACTTGAGGCTTCCTGCAGCATTCTCCCTGGCTGAAGCACTTTCACACAGGTAGGAAGATGGTTTATTTAATCTTTTCTTTGCTTATAAATTTTTATTCAGGTTGGATTTATTTGTATAATATTTGTAGAAGTATAAATAAGGATTTATTGTAGAATTTAATGACTTCCCATCCCCCCCCCCCGACCTTGTTCTGGACGCCTAATTTGTAACCTGCGCCTGATTTTTTAATGTGTAGACAAGGTTTTTTCAGTTCTACAAAAATCTTCACTTGCTCCATTCTAAGTTAGTTTGGAGTACATTTTCACTGGAAACTTTGAAATCAGGCATCAGTGGCCGGACACGCCCCCTTTTGAAGAAAAAATTCTGTTCCAAAGTGAAACTGTTCTGACTAGAACTGCAGAAAAAAAAATGTGGAGAATTGCGATTTCTAAGATAGTTCGTTCTCCACCAGTTGCTCCTAAAAATCAGGCGCAAATCATGTGGAAACTTGGGGCAAAAATCTCTAATTTAACACTCAGTAAAGCTTGCATCTGCTGCCATCAAGTGGCAACTAAGTTGCTTCAGGTGGGTTCACAATTATAGTGCTTATTTCGGATACTTGCTTATCCCATTCATTTTTCGTGCTCATGGAAGAGGCATGTGATACCCCCATTTACTCAAGAGGATCTACAGTCGCAACCCATAACAAACAGACATCAGAACTCCTCTTGGGAGGAGTTTTGCCTGGTGCCCTTAAATGCAACATGCATCTGTTGTTGCCGAGTATAAAAGCAGAGTATGATAGCAAGAGAACTCGGCTATATTAAAATCACTTACAATTAAAGTGGTTCTGTAATATAAATGCTGTATGAGATCTGAGGAACTTCCTCAGAAAGCCCCCACCCTCAACGAAGTAGAAAATAAATTAATTCTTACGAAACTGCATGTTTAAATGCATCATAAGCTCCATATCCAGGCCTTCTGTACTTCTCATCGAAGACCCAGGCTGTTCTCTGAAACAGACTATCCAGCTGTTCATCTTTAGTGTACTCAAGCACCTCTGCCACATGTCGCAAGATGCTATACACCTGTTGAGAAAATGCAAACATGAAGAAAAATCTGTTTCAATCAAGGAGAATTGATTAAACAGTGATGGCATGTATTTATTCTTTAACAAGGGAGGGATACCAGAACTCCCTGCGATTTAAGTTCAGGACTTCAAGGGTTAATTACAAATATGCAGCTTTCTCCCCGTTGTTTTAAATATAGGGAAGTACTGGATCTACTGCGGCAAAGAGGGGATTGGTATGTTAATAAGATAGCGAGTGTAACCGTTATCAATAATGACAATGTGACAATAGACAATCCATTATTTTGTTTCATGGACTCCAGCAGGGCATTCACAGGAGTAAGTACTTTTCTTGCAAAGACAAAAAGGTCTGTCTTGTAAGAATTCACTCTTAGAGTGGTAGTATCCGGTTTAATTGGCAGCCCTACTAACCAACCCCCAGACAAAGGAGGGGCTAGAGGTCAACCCACTCCCTCCAGTTCCAGCGAACACAAGGAAAAATGACCCAGATGTTTGAAGGCATTTGGTGACGTCTGCTGCGAGAGAGACAAGTAAGGCCCAGGTAGCTCATCAAGAATAGAGCTCACCAAGGCCCAGTCTGATTCAATGCCAAGACTGATCAAAACCAAGTATATTTAACCTATCAACAAGAGAAAGGCAGTGTGGTTTATTGATTTTTGCTTATTTACGAGGAGGGATCGAGGTGGAGTTGTTTTAATGGTTATAACCGTACATTCCTTTAGTGACTTAAATAAAGCTTAACAATTTGTATCTGGCCTTGTCTCATTTAAGTGTTAATCAGTCCATCTCTTGGAAAAATGAAGACGCACATGTGAGGGCACTTACAAGGATCATGCTATCCATGTTATATCCTACCAATCGGTTACGCTATTGTCTGTCTAGATATTGGGTAGCAAAAGCAAATGCCTAATCATGAGGGACAGAGGTGTACTCATGGGAGTGACTGGTGACACTAACCCAACAGAAAATGTTGGTCTGCTGTAGATATTCTAACAGGCTTGAACCCATACCCTCAAACTCAAAAGGCATGAATGCTACCAACTGAATCAAGCTGACATTTTACAGTAATATTTTGATCAGCTACATGGTAAACTTTATTTGGTGCTCTTCCAGCAAAATTGTAAACAATGCGTTTAGTGTAATTAGGTTTTTGCTCAACTAACCAACCAAGGAAAACAGCCCCACCACGCTTTTACGTATCCAAGCCTTGCACAATCTGTCAATTACAGGAAACTTGGTCCAGCACCACTTTACAGTGGAACCTATTAAACAATTAAAATTTTCATTCCACGTTTATTTTTTTAGTTCCTGGGATGTAGGTGTCGTTAGCAAGGCCAGCATTTATTGCCCATCCCTAATTGCCCTCGAGAAGATGGTGGTGAGCAGTCGTCTTGAACCGCTGCAGTCCGCGTGGTGAAGGTACTCCCATAGTGCTGTTAGTGAGGGAGTTCCAGGATTTTGACCCAGTGACTATGAAGGAAGTGATATATTTTCAAGTCAGGATGGTGTGTAACTTTAAGATGGTGATGTTTCCATGCGCCTGCACTCCTTGTCCTTCTATGTGGCAGAGGTCGCGGGTTTGGGAGATGCTGTCGAAGAGGCCTTGGCGAGTTGCTGCAGTGCATCTTGTAGATGGTACACACTGCAGCCACGATGCACCGGTGGTGGATGGGGTGCCAATCAAGCAGAGTGCTTTGTCCTGGATGGTGTTGAATTTCTTGAGTGTTGTTGGAGCTGCACTCATCCAGGCAAGTGGAGAATATTCCATCACAATCCTGATCTGTGCTTTGTAGGTGGTAGAAAGGCTTTGGGGAGTCAGGAGGCGAGACACTCACCACAGAATACCCAGCCTCTGACCTGCGCCATTTATGTGGCTGGTCCAGTTAAGTTTCTGGTCAATGGTGACCCAAGGTTTTAATGTTGGGGAATTCAGTGAAGGTAATGCTGTTGAAAGTCATGGGGCTGTGGTTAGACACTCTAGTTATTCTAGAGATAGTCATTGCCTGGCACTTGTGTGGCGCGAACGTTACTTGCCAATTATCAGCCCAAGCTTGAACGTCATCCAGGTCTTGCTGCATGCGGGCATGGACTGTTTCATTGAGGAATTGCGAACATAACTGAACACTCTGCAATCATCAGCGAACATCCCCACTTCTGACCTTATGATGGAGGGAAGGTCATTGATGGAGCAGCTGAAGATGGTTGGGCCTAGGGCACTGCCTTGAGGAACTCCTGCAACGATGTCCTGGGATTAAAATGATTGGCCTCCAACCACCTTCCTTTGTGCTAGGTGTGACTCCAGCCAGTGGAGAGTTTATCCCGATTCCCATCGATTTCAATTTTACTAGGACTCCTTGATACCACTCGGTCAAATACTGCCTTGATGTCAAGGGCAGTTACTCTCATCTCACCTCTGGAATTCAGCTCATTTTTCCATGTTTTGACCAAGCCTGTAATGAGGTCTAGAATCAATTGGTCCTGGCGGAACCCAAATTGAGCATCGGTGAGCAAGTGCCACTTGATAGCACTGTCGATAACACCTTCCATCACTTTGCTGATGATTGAAAGTAGACTGATGGGCCGGTAATTAGCCAAATTGGGTTTGACCTGCTTTTTGTGGATAGGACGTACCTGGGCAGCTTTCCACATTGTCGGGTAGATGCCAGTGTTGTAGCTGTACTGGAACAGCTTGGCTAGAGACACGGCTAGTTCTGGAGCACAAGTCTTCAGCACAACAGCCGGAATATTGTCGGGGCCCATAGCATTTGCTGTATCCAGCGCACTCAGCTGCTTCTTGATATCACGTGGAATGAATTGAATTGGCTGAAGACTGGCTTCTGTGATGGTGGGAACCTCAGGAGGAAGCAGAGATGAATCATCCACACGGCACTTCTAGCTGAAGATAGTTGTAAACACTTCAGCTTTGACTTTTGTACTCGTGTGCAGGGTTCCGCCATCATTGAGGATGGGGACGTTCACGGAGCCTCCTCCTCCTATTAGTTGTTTATTGGTCCACCATTTGGCACAAATCCCCAGATGTTAGTGAGGAGGACTTTGCAGAATCGACTGGGCTGGGCATGCCTTTGTCATGTCCAAAGCCAGTGCCGAGGTCGATGCCAGGTGGTCCGTCCGGTTTTATTATTTTTATTGTTTCCGTAGTGGTTTGTTACAATGGAGTGGCTTATTACAATGGAGTGGCTTGCTAGGCCATTTCAGAGGGCAGTTAAGAGTCAACCACATTGCTGTGGGTCTGAAGTCACAGAGGCCAGACCAGATAAGAATGGCAGATTTTCTTCCCTAAAGGACATCAGTGAACCAGATCGGTTTTTACGACAATCCGGTAGTTTCATGGTCACCATTACGGATACTAGCTTTTTATTACAGATTAATTTAATTAACTAAATTTAAATTCCACAGCTGCCGTGGTGGGATTTGAAATCACATCTCCTGATTATTAGTCCAGGCCTCTGGATTACTAGTCCAGTAACATAACCACTATTCTACCGTTTTCTCCATTTAAGTAATTTGTTAGGCATTTTATGCTTAAACACCATGCACCTTATTATTTTGTGGGGTAGTGTATTGGCAAGGAAACAATCTATGCCAGAGCCTGGTAGTAAACCTGTATAGCAAGCTCCCTATCTCAGTTGTGACATTAGCAAAGGCAATACAGGTACACAGAAATTTATATATAAAAGTTAATGCATTAGTGTTACCTGCGGTCATAAAAACCTACATAAAGTCACAATCTAGACATCTGATTATACAGTAGATAAGATACTAAATTGTCAACTGTTGGTGCTGTATAGCCCATTTCTGCAACACCAAACTTTTCCATCCAATGTATTAAATACATGTGAAGAAGAAAACACTTACAGTCTTGGACTTGGTAAACTTGTCTTCACATTTTATGGTTTCTTCTTGTGAAACTCTGCGCTTAGACAAATCAATGTAACCTGAATTGAACAAAACAGATACAAAGCAATCAACCACAATGACCACTTATTCAGCCATCATTCGCCTGCTGTGAAGAGACAGTTCTAAAACAATCCATTAAGTTGAAAGCTGTACAGGAATTTTATGAAAATAAAATCAGGCTCCCACCATGTTTCCGAAAGTCAATGCCACACAGCTCAGGATAATCCTAAATTTCATGTGAACTCAAACTGAACTGATGCTTCAGCATTGGTTAGGGCTTGAACAACAACTTGCATTTGTACAACACCTTTAATGGACTAAAATATCCCTCGAACGAGGATGACTTGCTTCCACATGAGTTCACAGATGTTGCAATGAAGGATTCGATATTCCAGTCTTGAACTCCAGTTGAAAAGGGTAGAAGATGCCTGTGCGGGATTTTTTTTTAAACGTGTGGTGACTGTTGCACATTGGCCACCATGACAGAGCTAGGTCTTTATCCAGTGGCAAAGGTTAACCAGGACGACCGGAGTCCTGCTCTGCTGCACGGACCTAGTGCGTACACATATCGCAGTGTGGGTTGGCCCGCGCTGCCCCTGGGCCCTCAGCTCTTCTGGGCCCCATACCCTCATTTGCTGCATCTCCGCCACAAGCATTCACCGCATCTTCGCCATAATCTCTCTCCGCTCCTCCGGCACAAAACATTTGCCGAACCTCCGCCACGATCACCCAACGAATCTCAGCCACGATCCCTCAACACTCGCCGCACCTCCGCTTTACCAGGGTCCCACCAATGCTCCTGCCCACGCTCCAAACAGTGACCTGGGTCCTGATGATATCACCCAGTCGCCCACCTCAAAGCTGTTGCATACCTGGAGCAGCTCACGCTGGAATTTGTAGTGGTATGCCGCTCCAGCTCTTTTGTAGCTGACCTGTGGAGGTGTTCTCAGGTCGGGGGGGGGGGCCCCCACTATGTTCCAGGACCCGCCGTTCCAGCTCTTTCGTAGCCAACCTGTGGAGGGAGGTGTTCTCAAAATATCCCAAGGCGCTTCACAGGAACAATATCATACAAAATTTGACACCGAGCCACATAAGGAGATATTAGTGCAGGTGAGGTAGGTTTTAAAGGAGCATCTTAAAAGGAGGGCAGAGGGGCCTATGAATGGATTTCCATAGGCAGATGAAGGTACAGATGCCGATCGTGGAGCGATTAAAATCAGCGATGCACAGGAGGGTAGAATTGGAGATGTTGGACATTTGCAGGCTCGAGGAGGTTAGAGATAGGAAAGGGGTAAGACAATGGGATTTGAAAACGAGTTTAAGAATTTTAAAATCGAGGCGTTGCCGGACCGGGAACCAACATAGGTCAACGAGCATAGAAGTGATGGGTGAATGGGACTTGGTGCAAGTTAGGATATGGGCAGCAGAGTTTTGGATGAGCTCAAGTTTATGGAGGGTGGAAGATGGGAAGCCAGGCAGGAGAGCATTGGGATAGTCAAGCGTAGAGGTAATAAAGGGTTTCAGCAACAGATGAGTAGAAGCAGGGTTGGAAACGGGCAATGTTACAAAGGTGGAAGTAGGTGGTCTTGGTGATAGAGTGGATATGACTTTCGGAAACATGCTGGGAGCCTGGTTTTATTTTCATAAAACTCCTGTACATAAAACTCCCTCCTTAACAGCACTATGGGAGTACCTTTGCCACGTGGACTGCAGCAGTTCAAGAACGCTGCTCAGCACCATCTTCTCAAGGGCAATTATGGATGGGCAATAAATGCTGGCCTTGCCTGCATCACCTACATCCCAGGAACTAAATTTAAAAAAACATGAAATGAAAATTTAAATTGTTTAATAGTTCCATTGTAAAGTGGTGCTGGGCTAAGTTTACTGTAATGGACACTAGATTGTGCAAAGTTTGGATACATTTAAGCCTGGTGAGGCTGTTTTCCTCTGTTGGCTCATCTTGGAGTTAAATACAACATGAAGGTTACAAGCGGTCTGGCTCAACCTCAGAAAGTGGCCAGGGAGAGTGATGGAATCGGTGGCTAGGGAATGGAGTTTGTGGCAGGGCATTGAGACAATGGCTTCAGTCTTGCCAGTATTTAGTTTGAGGAAATTTCTGCTGAATGTGGGACAAGCAGTGTGACAAATCAAGAGATATTGGAGGGATCTAGAAAGACGGTGGCAAGTTAGATCGGAGTGTCATCAACATCAAAAGCTTAAAGTATGTAAAAAGGAAAAAAATATTCTGGAAGCAAATACAATCATTTTAATTACCTTATTTTAATATAAAAAGTTATTCCAATTACCTTTTGCACAGCAGATTTCATTATTTATTGCAAAGAAATTCACATTATAGTTTGTAACAATGGAAACTGGCAGGCAATGAAGTACCAGAAATTTTCAAACTTGTTCTCAAACCATTCCAGATTTGACAGATTTATTTATTATAGAAGGAATACTTCAAAGTTAGGTTGTTCCCTACTAGAATTACCAATCCAGTTGAGTAAACGCAAGCAGCATTTTTGATGACTAAACTCTGGACTTGCTTTAAATGGTAAAATGTCCTTTTAGGAAGCTGTTTTTTTTTAAAAAAACACAGTTCAAATACTTTTCTGTAAAGATTTATTCCGCCTCCCCTAAAGTTGTACACAATTCTTTAACCAAAATGGACAAGAAATTGGGTTGACACTCCAATATTTATTTCCTTTATGGGGAAATCACATCACTGCTGAGTAATTCCCTCAGCAATCCACCACATGGACACTTAAGCCAAATGGTTTTAACATGTAGCTCTTACAGGACATCTGGACATTAAATTACAACTTGAATTAACTCTAAATTCAGTTTTGTTTTTGGAATTCCATTAAAAAAGAGATTAGGCCATGTGTTATTGGTTAACTAGTCATCGGCTACAGACATTTTTATATGTAAATTTGTCCAAAAAAACACAAGCAGCTGCTATTAAAGAAAATAACTTGCATTTATATAGCACTTCTCACCCTCAGGATGTCCCAAAGCACTCAACAGCCAATGAATTACTTTTGAAGTGTAGGCAAACACAGCAGCCAATTTTCACACAAGGTCCCATAAACAACAAGATATTGAATTGTTTTTGCTAGTATTAGTAAGGGATAAATGTTGTCCAGAAGAACTCTCCTGCTCTTCTTCAAACAGTGGCATGAGTTCTGTACCATCTACCCGAGAGAGCAGATGGCACCTCGATTTAATGTCTAATCCAAAAGACAGTGCAGCACTGAAGCGTCAGCCTAGATTTTGCGCTCAAGTCCTACAGCAGGTCTTGAAATCATACCACCTGACTCAGAAGCACAAGTACTACCACTGAGCCAATGCTGACACTTGTCACAAGAAACAATTCACAAAAAAAGATTAACAATGAAAAGCTTGAACCACTAAAGTGGCTCCAATTACCCTCATCCATACTGCAAGCAGCCATAGGTTTAAAAATCTAGATCTGAAGAACACAACCTCTAGTTACTGCATTACCTTTCTCTTTGTCCACTCGGATTACAACTACACATTCATTTCTACCAATGCGAATCAGTTTGTTGATAGATCGGATACGTCTCCTTGAAAGCTCACTGAGGAGAATCATGCCTTCAATGTTGTTGTATTCTAGAAGGCTGACATAGGCACCCATCTCTGCAATGGAGCGGACATTGACCATCACCACATCTTCCACCTCTGGAAATTTGTGTTGGTAAAACCGACAACTAAGAGCTGGCATTCTGAAACAAAGAAAAATAAATTGAATAATATTTTGGCATATCAAAAGGCAACAGAAAGACTGGCCAACTTATTGCTGCTGGCCTGCTAGATAATGTGCAGAGTGAACAGAACCCTAAAAATGATTGAGGGAGAAGAGACAAGAGAAAGAAGGACAAAACATTACAGGGTTACTACAAAAATATTGTATACTGGATGTACACAAAGCAGCACTGAAACGGTGAAAAGGCCTGTGGACAGCCACCACACAGTCGAGATGATAGCATTTTAGCCTGCGAGCTTTAAAGGAACTAAAAGGAATACAATACAAGGATAAAAAGACACTGCAGGAATATTTTTCAGAGTATTACATGCCCTTTAGTACATTACAGATTATAGAAGATCATGGCAATGAAATGTTTAGATTCCAGAGAACATGCTTTTTTACAGTATGTTTGGCTATTAAGGTAACTTATGAAAGCACAAACCAAAGATGTTTCAGTGGCTTCAATAAGTTCGGCTTGTCTGCAGCTTTAATGTACACGTCATTGTGCCCCAATATCTAGAACCACTTTATATTCATCTCCTGGAATAACACACAGTGCATATTTAATATATCATGGTTTCCCATTCCCCAATAGGTCAATGAGTTTAGCCAGTAAGAAGCTGAACTAAACAAAGCAGAATGAGCAAGACCCATGTTGAGTTGGATGATTCAAGCAGAGCTGCAGCAGGTTGTTCTTCAATTTGTCTTAGCAAGCTTGGATCAGTGAGGGGAAAATCAGGTTTCCAGTCCTGATTGTTATCCAGAACCACTGCCAAATGTGCATTGTATGGTTGATAATAGGATGCTGTCCAGTAAGCTTCTGACATTAACAATCAAGGTTCATGCTTGAATAGTGCTTGGGGGAAAGAGTGCTAGTACCTGGTACTGAAATGCAAGCTCATATTAAAGCCATCAATAATCTGGTAAAATATCATTCTACTTCACCAAATTTTGGTTAAGGAGGCTGTGAGGCTACAAAGACTCACAACTGTATGCCTCATTTCCTCAGTGATTTGTAAAAACAAGATTTGAAAGTAGTTGCTTATAATGCAAAACTATTCACTAACGTGGGCCAGAAAATGAATACTGTTCACGGACAACATTTGACATGAACAATCGCTATCCATTATAAATGCCAGCTAATGCATCTTGGGAGGACAAACACTGAGTGTGATAATAGCTACTTGAAAGTGTGATGCATGTAGATAAACATTTAAAAATACATTTTGGGTTTTATTAATAGAGTACAAGAGCAAAGATGTTATCCTAAACTTTAGATCAGTTAGAGTACAGTGTGTAGTTTTGGCCATCCCATTCTAAAAAGGGCATTCAAGCCATGTTACCTCGACACTTTACTATTCCAACACACTCCTGGCTGGCCTCCCACTTTCCACCCTACATAAACTTGAGGTCATCCAAAACTCAGCTGCCCGTGTCCTAACTCGCACTAAGTTCTGCTCACCCATCACCCTTGTGCTCACTGACCCTACATTGGCTCCCAGTTAAGCTCATCCTGGTTTTCAAATCCCTCCATGGCCTCACCTCTCCCTATCTCTAATTTCTTTCAGCCCCACAACTCGCTCCTCCCCCTCCCCTCCCGAGATATCTGCGCTCATCTCATTCTGCCCTCTTGAGCCTCCCTGATTATAAATCGCTCAACCATTGGTGGCCATGCCTTCTGTTGCCTAGGCCCTAAGCTCTGGAATTCCCTGCCTGAACTTCTTCATCTCTCTTTCCTCCTTTAAGCTGCTCCTTAAAACCTACCTCTTTGACCCAAGCTTTTGGTCATCTGCCCTAATGTCTCATGTGGCTTGGTGTCAATTTGTGTGTCTTATAATACTCCGGTGAAGCGCCTTGGAACGTTTTACTATGTTAAAGGCGCTATATAAATATAAGTTGTGGCTGTTGAGTGTATGGCATAGATTCACCAGACTGATACCAAGTGATAAACTGTAATTAATGAGAAGTTAAACCAAGTTTGCCTGCCAAGGAGGATGTAAAATATATACTATTATATCACTATTTGAAGAGCAGGCATTCTTGCCAAGATTCATAAGAACATAAGAAATAGGAACAGGGAATAGGCCATATGGCCCCTTGAGCCTGCTTCACCATTCAATATCATGGCTGATCTGATCATGGGCTCAGCTCCACTTCCCTGCCCGCTCCCCATAACCACTTATCGTTTAAGAAACTGTGTATTTCTGTCTTAAATTTATTCAATGTCCCAGCTTCCACAGCTCTCTGAGGCAGCGAATTCCACAGATTTACAACCCTCAGAGAAGAAATTTCTCCTCATCTCAGTTTTAATTGGTCTGCCAATGCCACCAAAAACAGATTATCTGATCACTTCTCTCAATTGTGTTTATATTGTGATGCACAAGGCATCACAATTGTGTGGGATAGTCTGGATGGACCAGAGGGTATTTTCCTGTCCGTCATTGTTGATAATTCTAGTTTGTGGGGCACTGCTGTGTAAATTGCCTACATTAGTGAATGGACTTCAAAAGTAACCAATGTTTGTAAATCCTGTTGGGTTATGCTGAGGATATGAAAGGCTCTGGAAATTGCTCTTCCTTTTCTTTTCACACTTTACAAGTGTTGCCTCCAAAGGTGTGCTTGTTGTCAGAGATGACTCCGGAGTCAAGGACCATTGAGTGAAAATCGATGATACTGTAGAATGTTTGAAGTATTCACACGAGGGATTTTGTATTGAGGGGAAAGTAAATAATTTACTTAAATAGACTTAGAACTTCACATTGGTGACGTGGAAAACTCCTGAATTTTTGCTTAAACTGTGCTATTTCCTAACTCACTTGCAGTCACGTCGGTGGTGGTGAACAGTATTTCAATAAATTAGTTAAATAAACAAGGCTTAAAAATGTGATCTTTGGTACCATTTTCTGTTGGTTCTGCTGAAGGAATAAGGAATGCTGGTTTGGGCTGTTGTAATAATTTAGATTATCAGCAATTTTGTTGCGATCATGGCTAACGAAATGTATCTGGCCTTGCTGACATGTATCACTGTTAATTCACTCGCATGTTGCTGGTCAACTAGTAAATGATTGTGTGGAGTCTGAAATATTATTTTTGTGAATGATTATTAACCAGAAGAAATGTCGCTCTACAGCTATTTTGCCTGTTTGCCTCCCCCACCTTCTGATACATCACCAAATTAACCATTCTTTGTAAAAAAAAACTTGACAATAAGAGGATCGCTGCTGAGCAGATCCTGTTCTCACCGAGTGTCCATACATACATCTATTTTCCAGACACATCAATCCATGGCAATTGGGAGTGGGCATCTGGGGTGTTTTGTTTTGCGTTTCTTTCAACAGAGTGCTGAGGCTGCAATCAGCTGACAGGGGATTGAAGCTGAAATATTCTGGCTTGTACTAGCTGGCATTTTCTTTTTAAAAGCAAAATTACATTGATATTAAAAAGGCTAGTAAGTGCAGTGTTAACATGGAACTGTGGAAGTTTACAGCACACGGGAAGGCATTTTGGTGCAATGTCTGCCCCGAGTTGCTAGAACAATTGAAAACTAATCCCACTGCTCTGCTTTATCCCCAAAGCCCTGTATCTTCCTCAGCTTCAAATATTTATCTCGTCAATTACAAGATGCAGTGGCCTCTGCTTCAGCATTGCATGCTCCTGCAACTTTATCCTAACTCTCCTGATCGTTTTAACTTGACTACCTGTTACCACTGACTCACAAGTAGAGAAGAGTGTTTCCCTATTTACTCGCATCAAAACCTTTCATCATTTTAAACTCTCCACTCTTTGCCTTCTCTATGGCAATGGAAATAGTCCCAGTGTCTCAAGTCTAACTTCTCACCTAAAGATAACACCTGACAACACAGCAGTCTCTCGGTACTGCACTAAATTGTCAGCCTGGATTCTATGTTCTGGACCATAGTGGAACCTAAACCCAAAGGTTTCTGACCCAGAGGTAAGTGCGCTAAAACTGAAACTTGTAACAGATTTAGCATTGGTGCTACCATGTAGGCAATGCAACCCTCTTTAGGTGGATTCAGAGTACTGACAGCAAAATGCCACTGGTATCAAAGATGCTATCACAAGCTACACTTCTGTTGGGTCCAGTTTTGATTTGTCATGTGCTGGCTGAGCTCAGAACCTGACTAAACAAGCAAGCAATGCAGTTTGTCATTACTATATAAACCTTCCCAACACTGCAGAAGAGCTAGCAAAAATTGCAAAATGGCAATTTTTCAGCAACTACATGTGCACAGTTCCACTGTTGCTAAGTTCCCCAGTACAAATAGCACCAGAAGACTTGACATTGTTGGTTAGTGCCAAAGGTTTGTGTATATGAAGTTATTCCATTGTCAAATCCGTCAGATGCGATATATTACAATGGAACCATGGGATCAGAACTACAGAATTCACTTGATACAATGCTATGAATGTGGCTTCAGATTAATACATTTCAATGAAAAAATCTGCTCAGCCCTCAGTCAACATGAACTGCTCTTGTTAGATCAGTTTTGATTGTCATTTTGCCCCATTTTTTATTTTATTGCTATTTTAAATTAATATTCACATTTCACTGTCAAATTCATAGCACTATTAGAAATCGTTGGTTAAATAGCAGATGTAGAGGAGGCATATAACTATGCACAGATAATCAGAAAACTGAAAACAAGCCTGCAAAAATGTATTTGCTACCACACCCTCACTTGAATTTTTCATCCTTTTCATGACAAAATATAAAAATCTCCATAAAATGTCTTCATTCCAGTGACCATGTCTAACAAAAATTGAAATTTAAGCCAAACTTAATTTAGTTTTTCATTAACAGTTGGAGAAGGATGCTTCCTGAGCATAGAATGCAATGCACATTTAGAAATGGGGTATTGAGAGTTGAGCCGAGTAGACTTTCATCAAGGGAGTTCACTTAAAACCCAGCCTAGAATGATGCAATCAAAGTCTCCTCCATTTGTGAATTTTAACAATCCTGCATCTCAATTAGACGTGGGCACACAGCACAAAACTATAAGCTTGATAGCAACCACCCTCGAAGGCCGCACGGCAGCTGGCGTGGGAAATGGAAACAATGAGAGAAGGGAATCACAGCGTAAATTTGAGGGGCCCATGAACTGATAGAGGTGGGCAATAGAGGGCAAGCCAGATTTTAACACATCAACCCACAGACTGGAAACTATCTAAAACCCAGGTAACACACGTCAAAAACAGGCTGATGGAGAATGTGGCCGTTACCGGGCCGCGCCTGGGCTCGGGCCAGGGATGACAAGGGCCAAGTTAGCGCTGCTGACTGCGTGCACCGGTCTAAAACGTGCTTGAATTAGGCCAGAGCCTGGCTTCCGCCCGCTATGAAAGACAGCTCCCGGCCTCGCCATCCACGGACCCTGGGCCTCACCTACCTGCACCGAATCTGTCGGCAGCAAGGCTGCTGCTCGAATGACGGTGTTTAGAAGGGACCGGTCTCTGCCGCGACTTGGCGCCGATTCCTCCCCCGACGCTTCACAGGCCTCACTTGGATCGACTCTCGGACTGCACAGGCGCGGCGCCGCCACCGGAAGCTAATGATCACTTCCGGTTTAATTGTTTCGCTTTAGAGACTGAACTTTGAGCTAAAATGGCGGCGCGGCCTCAATTTGTGACATCCAACAGGCGCGGACCTCCCGCCCCTCCCCACGCCTTCGCCTCCTTAATTATCATATGATTCTGTTAGATTGTCACTGTCAAACGCACTGGGCAATTGGAAATGGAGGGGAAGGCGGAAATGAGCAACAATTTGGATTACTGAGGCCGCGTGGCCTCCATCTTAGTAAAGGAGAGCTGCCAGCTCCGGGGGTAAACATAAAGCCTGAGAAACAGGACGCTCGGGAGGCAGGGGCCGTTGAATTGCTGAAGTAAACAAAAAGAACAACCTCGAGCAGAAATTATTTTTTTTTTAATTCCTCATCCAAAAGTGAAATATTTGGTACACAGTTACTTCAAAGGGTTGTTGGTCACTTCCGCCTGCCACGTGACTGTGCGAGCAGCTGACTGCGGCGACACAAAGCCACCGGAGCAAAACCTCCCCAAACCGGAGGGACAGCAGCAGGAGCAAGCCCCAGCTCGAGGACAGGGCCCCGCTCAAGGTCATTGGATCCGTCTCACATTCAAAGGATTCTCTCTTATTTGTCTTGGATCTCTCCCGCATAGCCAAACATGTCGGGGAAAGAGAGGATTGAGATCTTTCCATCGCGGATGTGAGTATCATTCCCGTTCCCGGCCATCGCAAGTTTGGATTATACGTCAGTGCTCAAGCCGGGGAAAATGTGCAACGATTTGTGTTAAGAGTGCAGCCTTTTCATTTTTTTGTATCAGGCATAGGTTTGTTCTCAGGAAACGGAATTGAAGGGACCGGTCTGTTTCTCTCACTGAATCATCAGCCTATTTCCAAATAAAGGAACTCACAGAAACTAGAAACTAAACCGAAATTGGGAGTAATTGTTGGGGGAGGTTATAACAAACAGTCGATTGCTGTAATTGTGCCCGGTTTGCAAAACAGTTAATATTCCAAAATGTTGCAATCCAGTATTGCAGACTTAGACCATCGAAAATGTGTTTTTAAGGAAAATAACTTCTAATTAACTTAATTGAACAAGAGTTGGAGTTGTGCAATTAAAAAATTGTAGAAACCAGTTACATTTTTAACAAAAGTAATCATCATCCTTTGCACTCTACATAATTTGATCATGAGGCACAGACCAGCCCTTATCTACCCCAAATAGTAGCAATGGGGTAAAATGCACGTATTGTACAATATGAAAATTGTTTAAAACTTACAGCTCAGAAACAGGCCATTTGGCCTATGCTGCTGTTTATGTTCCACAAGAACCTCCTCCCACTGTCTTAACTTCATCTTCCCTATCAATATATCTTTATCAATATATTTTATTCCTTTCTCCCTCATGTACTTGCTATGAAAGTGCTAATGTGAGATGAGAATATGCCCCTGGATGGATCTCAAGCACTCCAAATCAAAATGTCAACATAGTAAGGAAGCACTACATTTAAAACTTTAAAAAATACTGCATGGAACACAAGATAATGGATTATACTGAAGTTCTGTTGCACACAATGGCATGGAACAACAAATTGAACATTTATTGCTGTTCCTACATTGTTGAGTCAAAATCTTGTAAACCCCCCCCCCATCTCGCATCCCCACAAGGACTGCAGTGCCCAACCACCGTCTGTCTTCTCAAAGAAATAAAGGCAGCCTTGTCAGTGTAGCAGACATCCCATCACATTTTTTCAAAACATACTAATACTGTGCAGTGTGATGTAGTAAAAACTTAAACATTGTGGGAATTAACATGTGAACTCATCTGCAGTTACAAAATACTTGATACATAATCAGAGATGTCTGTTTAATATCTGAATTTGGAATGTGTGTTCACCCACAGCACATTGTTTCCATCTTTTACATTCTGGCTGACTTGGAAAGGTTCATATGGTTATATGCAGCACTTCCTGAACATCGCCATTCCCCAATATCAAAATTGCTCAACTGACAGACATGGAATGGAGTTTCTGAAAAACGTTCTTGTAAAATTATAACCAGAGGCTCCTTGTATTTAAAACAACTCTGCTTGATTCAGTGGTTGCACTCCACAAATAGTTGCAGGTTCAAAACCCACTGCAGGATACGAGCACGTAAATGAGCCTAACATTTCAGTGGAATATCAACAGAGTCAGAAGTACTGTTTTCCGAATGAGACCAGTCTACTTGTTCAGGTGGAAATTTAGAAAGTTGGGGGTGGTCTTGCTTGTGCTGGCCAATATTTATCCTTCGACTAACCTCCCAAAACTGTTTGTTTAAATTGTCTTTGCCAGATGTAAATTGGCTGGCATAAATAACTGCATTTCAACAGTAATTCATTGTGAAGTACTTTGGGACTTGAGAATGTGAATGGTACCCTTTTAAAAACTAGTTGCTTTTCTTTCTGGTATCTTCTTCCATGACCACCTTAAATAAAGAAGAAAGTGTTTTCAAAAATATTTTTGTATAAACAGTGTGCAGATAATGGCACTGGGAACTGGCTTGGGGAAGTTATAGTGTTTGATGGTATCTGGGAGCTAAACCAACCTTCATAGCTGAATTTACACAAACCTGGATACACTCAATACATCTGGTTATTCAACTGTCTGTCATATTTGTTGCAGTTTGAGGGAAGTTTCAGTTCTCTCATGTTAGCATTCAAATGGCAAAAAACATCTTTCTCGCTGGTTGAATTGAAAAATAAGACTAATTGTAAAGCTCATTTTTTAAAATGAAACGGTTTTACAGGATATAGAGTCTGCTTAGGAGAGATTAAAACCTTTCTTCTACACATTGAGCTTTCATGTTTGTAATATTTTTTGTGCTAATTTCATATTTACAAGATATCCACGTGAAATGTAAATGTCAAGTGTTATGTGCTGGCCCCAAATGAATGTATGAGAGAGAAAAATAACTTCTAGTTCTTTTGTGTACACAATTTCATCTTAATCAAAGTAACTATTGGCCAGTTTTGGATGGTTCTTGGGTCTATCCATTCATCCAATTTCTATGAACAGCAACTCAATGTGGTTCATTGCTTCTCATTCTTCTTTCTATTTAAAAGTGGATACATTAAGGACATTTCCCTCCCCCAAGTTTAAAAATAGAAATGTGAATCATCTAACGTTAACATATCCATATAAAAACTGGGTACAAAAAGTTGCATCCTTCTGTCACTAGTAGTTTTGCGATTCAGTTTATAAAAATTCGCAATTGCGAGCGTGCCAAAAAAGCGTTACCTTTTTGTTGAAACATAAATCAAATTCGCTGAGTGTAATTGAATCAATGGCCAGCTCAAAGTAAACTTATTCATTGTTTTGTTTTTGCTATAGGGCACAAACTATAATGAAGGCCCGTTTGAAAGGTGCTCAGACTGGTCGCAACCTACTGAAGAAAAAGTCTGATGCCCTTACACTGCGCTTCAGACAAATCCTGAAAAAGATTATAGAGGTGAAATTTATGTTTGAAGAACAACCGTTACAAGTTTAATTAAGCTTTCCCATTTATTTTTTCTACTTTACACTACTTTTAGCACAATGCAAGTTTTGGTCATTGAATGACCAGATTTAATTGGTTACTTATAAATACCAGGTCTATTTGGCTTCCTGCCTTAACAGCACTTTATTCTATTTATATTCATGGTATTTTGGTCCTGTGCTGAATGTGCTGGCAAACTGAATCAATCTTTTTTTATTAAAGCAGGATATCTGAGGAGAAGCGTGTTTAGATATTCCATCCTTTACCCCCAACTTTACCGAGTTTGGTTGCAACCAATTTGGTGGGTGGAACCCAAATGCTTCTGTTGGAGTGAGTGCATTGTGTGCAGACAGTGAGTTGCAGACCTCTGTGGCCAGCAGGAGCATTGGTGGAGGCCTGGGGCAGGTCAGCCACCTGTTCTCGGCCAAAGGTGTTGCATAGGTTGATTAAACCAGGGCAACTGGCAGAAACTGAAGACATCCTCGCAGATTTTTAGAAATAACAAATGCTGCTCTGCATATAAAAATGAACTCTACATTTTAAGCATTGTAGTGAAGATAACATAAAATAAGCCCTATATTTCAGCGTGAGTTAGCACCTCCACATGTTGGATTTACATCAACTCTGGTTTTCTCCTCCCAGACTAAGACGCTGATGGGTGAAGTTATGAGGGAGGCAGCCTTTTCCTTAGCTGAAGCTAAATTCACTGCTGGAGATTTCAGGTGAGACTATAACTGCCAAAGATTTCTTTGCAGATTGACCAGATTACTCGGCCCTAACCTGTGCTAATTGAGCAACTGGTCTTTGTTATTGGTGATGTTTGAAGACTGTAGATTTGATGACTTGTGTGGCATTCACTTACTGTGTGGGGGCTGTTACAGCTTTGAAAAATGATTGTGCACTGAATTGAAGCCTCAGTGCGAGTTGAATCCATTTCACTTTTAATAAGTATGGAGTCCATTTGATATTTATTGACCTTGCATGTAAGGGCTAAATCAAGTATTTCCGTCCACAAAGGTTACTCTTTTTAGATCTGCGTAATTAATCAGTAATTTTAGACATTATCCTTTTTAGATCAAATAACAAAGGAATTTATTGCTAAAAATGTGAATTATCAGATGATTTGAATCAAGTAACTTCAAATTAAGCGGAGTAGAGTATATGATGCAAGCAGGCTCGTATTGTATCTGATATATATTGATTCCGTTCTCTGCAGTACTACTGTGATCCAGAATGTTAACAGGGCACAGGTCAAGGTCAGAGCTAAAAAAGACAATGTAGCAGGTGCGTTTTTATTGGTGCTATCAATATCTTATTTCTTAAGAAATGTGGCATTTTTTTTATAACTTGGCACAATATGACATTTACAGCTGGATGAGCTAAGAGCTGCAGTTTGATAAGCTAGCCTTCATGCAATAACTTTAACATGTTCATGGAAACCTAAAGCGGCAACTATATTCCATCCTCCCATTCTAGTATTTGTCGAGTGTCATATGACACTCAATTTTCACATTGCTTGTCCAAATGACTTGCTAACATTACCGTTGTGACGATATTTTGAAACCATTTGTTTTTTCCACCTTTTTCTTATCAAGTGAAATTTAAAGTAAATGCAAATTATTTAGAGCGCAGCTTCCCACTCTTGATAGTTTGGACTATTGTGACACTTGGATTTCTCATCTAGTGTAAAATTTAAAATAATGGGAAAGGCATCTTGCAGAACATTCCTAACAATTTTTCTACTTTGTAAACTGCTCTTGTCTTGTCCAGCACTAAGTTTGCCAACTGGTTGAATTCTTCACTGCATTTTCTTCTTCCAGCTTTTCTGATTCTTTAACATATCAATGGGATAATTCATCTTGGTATTGTAGGTTAATATAAATTGTGAACAACATTGGTTCCAGCACTGATCCTTGTGGGACCCCACTTTCCACCTTCTGCCACTCCGAATAGCTACCCTTTACCTCTACTCTCTGCTTTCTGTCTTGAAGCCAGCTAGTTATCCATTCTGCTACTTGTCCTCTAAATCTGCATTCTCTAACCTTATTCATTAGTTATTGTGTGGCACCTTATCGAAGGCCTTTTGGAAATCTGGATAAAATGCATCTACTCTCTCTCTCTCTCTCTCTCTCTCTCTCTCTCTCACCGCTTCAAAGAATTTAATGAGGTTGGTCAAATAAATCCATGCTGACTATTCATCATTATTATATCTTTTTGGTTTCTAGATGTTCTCTTTTTTTTTTTTTATTGATTCCATAATTTTTCCTATGTTAAGCTGGCTGGCCTACAGTTCCCTGGACATGTTCTATCTCCCTTCTTAAATATAGATATTACCTTAGCTATCCGCGAGTCCTCCGGCACTACACCTTTCTCTAACGAATTATTTCATTTGTAATAGTGCCTCTGTTATCTTTTCCCTAGATTCTTTTAAAATACGGGGATGTAATCAGTCCAGACCAGGGGTTTTATCCTCTTGAATTTTTGATTAGTTGTTTTAATGTTTCTCCTTTTTATTTAAAAAATAGCAGCTCTCTTGTTACACAGCTGAAAATATGACTTACTAATGCTCTTCATCCTTATATCCGTATTGTCATGAGATCAAGTTGGCACAATTTATGCCACAATTGTCTCTTCTCTCACTGTTTTCTAATGGCTGGAAGCTGTGGAACTCCTTACCTCTCTGTCTGTCTTCTAAAATTTACACACTTCGAAAGCCTAAATTTGTCATCACCTTTTAGACCACATTTGGAATACTGTGCAGAGTTCTGGTCACCATATTATCAAAAAGGATATAGAAGCATTGGGCAAGGTGTAAAGGATGATAGCAGAACTGAGAGGTTATAATATTTGGGAAAGAAAAGAGAAGGCTGAGGGGTGACCTGATGGAGATCTTTAAGATAATGATAGGGTAGATGTAGAGAAAATGATGCTACTTGTGGTGGAGACCAAAACTAAATGAGTCACTAATAAATCCAATAATGAAGTCAGGAGAAACTTCTTTCCCCAAAGATGTTGAAACTGCCACCACAATGAGTAGTTAAGGCAAAAAGCATAGATGCATTTAAGGGGAAGCTAGATAAGTACATAAAGGAGTAAGGAATAGAAGGGTATGCTGATGGGGTTAGATGAAGAAGGATGGAAGGAGGCTCGCATGGAGCATAAAAGCTGGTATAGACCAATTTGGTCGAATGTCCTGTATCAAGGCTGTAGACTCGATGTAACGCATCACTACTTTGTCATTTATCTAGACTTTTCTTTTCCAGTTTGATGGTCTCCTGCACTAGGATTCTGCTTGCTTTCACAGCAAGAAAAATAAAGCAGATTATTGGTGGACAGAGTGGTACAAAGTAGGTTTGTTCTGATGACCTATCTGCTAAGTTCCTGAATGTGACTATGCAATGAGATGGAGGGCCCTATTCTGCCAAGACAATGGAAGGAAAGTAATGCAACAAGTTATTCTGCCTCACCTCCCAGCTGCTGGCATTGGTCAAAACTGGAGAGCAGGTGCCAACTTGTCTGACCTCTAGTGTGTGTATAGGGACACATGTATGTTTTGAGGGGGGGAAGAAGAGAAAGGGGCAAATTGTGCTTTTAAAAACAAAGCTTTTGTATACCATGATGGAATATAAAATATATTTGTTTGCTTTTGATGTAATTAGTGAATAAATCTAATCTCTTTCAATAGGTGTTATACTGCCAGTGTTTGAACATTACCAAGAAGGAGGAGACAGTGAGTAAAAATCCATCCACTTCTGTCAGAAATGGGAATGTTCATTTTGCCACTCTGACTGTTTCATTGCCAAGAGGGTGAATAAAGATTAAATAATATTCAGCATTGAATTATCATTGTGGGTAGCCTTCCATTTAAAAAAAAAACTGAAACGTATGTGTTGTACCACAGGAAGAATATTGGCCCAGGTTTTGCTGTAGAAGGACATCTAACAGCAAGACTTGACCTTGCACATTTAGATTTTTAAATTATTTTGCGTGGCAAGTTCCTGAGAGTGCGATCTGATAACCTGAGGGAAACTGGTGATCTGGGACTTGAGTGAACAGGACAAGCAACTGTGTATCTCAACCAATCAGATTGAAATAAACAGCGTAAAGACTGAAGGTAGTGTAAATTCAATGCCAAATCAGGTACAGAAAGAGAAATAAAGATTTAATAAAGAGACAAAGTAAAAGTTTAAATTTGACCGTTTTAAAATCTCCCAACAATTAATACCTGAAGAAATGAGACTCCACACTTCTAATAGTTAATTTTCAGTGCTGGGTTGATTGGCAGTAATTAACACTTATCATGTTAAAAGGGTACTTAGATTTGAAATTACATGACTTCACTTTCTGTGGCGAGTTTAGTTCATATTTATCGTGCAAATATAGCAACTTCACGGCATTCAATGCATTTCAGTGATGGGACAGAAAGCGAGATGCTGTCGGAATGGCGCAACTGGGACAGGAACTTTTGGATATGCATGTTTAACCCCTCGCCTGAAGTTGCTGTACCATTTGCGCATAAATAATGATGAGCACAATTAGTGTTACTTTGACAGCAAATTCTGGCCCATACATTATCAGACCTGAATGGGAATTGGACAGGGAACGGACCACAGAACAGATTCTTCCCATTGGGGGATGGTCAAGAAATTAAACAATATATTTTCTTTAAAAAATGCTGAAAAAAGACCACGCAGGTGTGGCAATGAGCTTTTGCATCATTCCCCATGGTCAGACAGTATCTACATGCCCTTCACTGCCCCAGTCATTCTGGTCCCATACCCCGATCTTTGTTCAAGCCACATAACTATCTCTGATTTTAAATCTTATCTAATTGTGCATCAGACTTCAAGTGGGTCTGCAGCATGAAAAATCACCCATTATACTTTTCTCATTAGTTGAAGTAACTATCTGTTAAATGTAGCTAAGTTAAGCCCTCAGACAAGGAGAAAAAGTTACCAATTGTGAAATGGAAAAGCACAGTCAACCACATTACATAGAAACATTAGAAATTTACAACGCAGAAGGAGGCCATTTCAGCCCATCGTGTCCTTGCCGGCTGACAAAGAGCCACACGGCCCTCTGTCAGCAGCCCTGAAGATTACATATAAACCTATGAACAGTGGCGGAAAGGCGAAGAGCACTCAGCCCAACCAGTCCACCTCTCTCAACTGCGACACCCCTTATACTGAAACATTCTACACCTCACCCCAATCGGAGTCATGTGATCTCCTGAGAGAGGCAAAAACCAGAAACATTGTTCAATTCTTTTTTGTAAAAAGCAATCTGGAGTCAGCAGTTGCAATTAAATCAATCAAAGGAACTCAATGTTTTCAAATTCTTTACTGCAGTTATAAGGACATAAGAAATAGGAACAGGAGTAGGCCATACGGCCCCTCGAGCCTGCTCCGCCATTCAATAGGATCATGGACTCGGCTCCACTTCCCTGCCTGCTCCCCATAACCCCTTATCGTTTAAGAAAATGTATTTCTGTTTTAAATTTATTCAATGTCCCAGCTTCCACAGGTCTACAACCCTCAGAAGAAATTTCTCCTTATCTCAGTTTTAAATGGGCGACCCCTTATTCTAAGATCATCATGCCCTCTAGTTCTAGTCTCCCCCATCAGTGGAAACCATCTTCTCTGCATCCACCTTGTCAAGCCCCATCATAATCTTAAACATTTCGATAAGATCACCTCTTATTCTTATGAATTCCAATGAGTAGAGGCCTAACCTCTACTTATGTTGGTCTTTGAGCCAAGACGATAAACTTTAACATATATAAAACATTTTCAATGACTATTACAAGAAACAAAATAATTGCCAAAATAGCAATAAAGCTAACTCTTACCCTAGAAATACCTGCAATAACTTTCCTCTGTACAGGCCTATCTTTTCTCTCCTGCACAGTGCTTGAGTTGTCCTTATTTTCCACAGTTTGGATGTCTGGGCATCCCTATTGCTATTTCCCACACTATGAGCACGTTGCATCTTGGTTATAAAAACAGAAAATGCTGGAAATACTCAGCAGGTCAGGCAGTATCTGAGAAATAGAGTTAATGTTCCATCTGAGTTTGTCTGACAATTAAAGTGCTATTTCTATGCCTGGGAAACCCCTCCGTTGCAGCAATAAGTAAATAAAATCTGAACTTTTCAGCCTCAGTCTCCACCCTTAGGGTATAGCTGGAAACTGCAACTCCATGAATCTCGCAAAGGTCAGCCATTTTCTACTTTGGAGTTCTGCTTCTCCATCTTAGTAGGGCCAAGACTTGGCACATTTTGAGAAGTTATCTCTGCTGCCATCTACCTGCCTCTGCAGTTTCTGGAAGCCTATACTCTGTTTTCTCCCTCCCCTTTCTCCTTATCCCTGACTCCGCTTATAACTCCTTCTACTCTCCCTCTATCTTGCAAGCTTACTGGCCCCAGACATTGTCCCCATGATCACCAATGAACACACTTTTTGCCTTCAAGTCCTCAAAAGTCCTAGATCCCTTCAGATTGTTACTAAGCCAGTTCTGGCCACTGTCTCGCCTCCTGAGCTAACAATTTGTATCGTGCCCATATGTATTGCACAAGTTTCTGAACAACCTGCTCTACCTTTGAGCTGGTACATATTGATTTACACCTTTTGCATTCCTTAGACTTTAACACAGCTAAGATGTGGAAACTAACTGCATCAGGAAAATAATATATAAGTGAGCCAAAGTCATTGGAAAACATGTAGGACAGGGTGAAGGACAAACTTATGGAAAGAACAGTGGTTGGAAAAAGGGAAACCAAAGAATTAGTGGGGAAGCAGCGTTACTGAAAGAAAATCAGAATCTGGACTTTGAGCAATGCCAAGGGAGCTGAACTCTCTCTTTTGTATAATACATTGTTCATTACATGATCCAAGCTTCTGACATTATAAAACATTATCTTCTGACTCAATGTGAATGGCCGCGGGCAGATGCCTCCAACCTGAAATTTCTACGAATGTACCTAGTGGTCCGAAAGGAGTGTGGGATTCCAGTGGGGAGGCCTTCTCTTTCTCCACTGCGAAGTGTGCTCCCATCCTCCAGGTTCCCACGAGGAAGGTGCATTCGGGTACAGTATTCCACAGTTTTCTCATTAATAGCAATGAGAACTCCGTAACTATGAGCTCTCATTGCTTTTAATGAGAAGAAAAAAAACTAAACACACTAAACACCATAATAAAAAAAATTAGAAAACACACCTCATAATTAAAATTAATTGAAATTAAAGTTAATAAATGCCTTAGAAAAAATATTCCTTTTTTTAAAGTTTTGTAATTAGGGTTAAAAACAAACTTAGTGGGCAGGGGTTTTTTTTAAACAAAAAGTGTTTTTTAAAATTTAGTTTTATATTTTTGTATGTTTAAAACACGTACGCCTGTAAAAGTAGGCTATGCACCTGCTTTTATCAGGTGCAAGAGTTTTGAGGACATTTGCTGGGCAAGATAGAGGTAAATCCTGCAAACTTGCCCTTGCAAATGTCCTCACTCCTGATATGCCTTGGATCTGTTAAGCTCCAGCTTGGCAGATCGGAAAAGCCGATTTTCAGTTTTTGCGCTGAAAACTGGCTTGCGAGGCCTTCCCGGGTCTGTAGACACTCGGAATGGACCGGGCAGGCTGGGATTTCCAGGTCATTATTACAGGAAATCCACTAGTTAACCATAAATTTAAAGAGTTGGTTACAGTACTTCACCTAATTGAGCTAAGATATTTTTTATCAGGTTATGAGCTGACTGGCCTGGCCAGAGGTGGGGAACAGCTGGCTAAACTCAAGAGGAATTATGCAAAAGCAGTGGAGCTTCTGGTTGAACTGGCATCACTGCAGGTAAGAGATAGAGGAAGGCAAGAATGTGCTCTGATCTTGTACTCAAATATGTTTTAAGCTATTTATGTAAATAAATTAGCATAAACACACATCACAAATTACATTGCAGTACACCAGAAAAATGCCAAAATCTGTTACTGGCCATGTATATCTCATGAATAATTTGACCCCGGCTATAGCCCTGATAATATGTCAATGGGAAAACAATGAGAACTTGCTCACAACAATTAACACACTAAACTTGTAACCTTTTTATTTCAGACTTCATTTGTAACACTGGATGAAGCCATTAAAATTACTAACCGACGTGTAAATGCGATTGAACATGGTAGGTTATGTATTTTTGCTACTGCTTTGAATTTAAGGTCCTGAGGAAAGGACATAAGGGATGGTTTTCTAGACCAATATGTCGAGGAACCAACTAGGGGGGAGGCCATCTTAGACTGGGTGTTGTGTAATGAGAGAGGATTAATTAGCAATCTCGTTGTGCGAGGCCCCTTGGGGAAGAGTGACCATAATATGGTGGAATTCTGCATTAGGATGGTATGAGGTGTGAATTGGCTAGGATAGATTGGCGAATGATACTTAAGGGGTTGACTGTGGATGGGCAATGGCAGACATTTAGAGACCGCATGGATGAACTACAACAATTGTACATTCCTGTCTGGCGTAAAAATAAAAAAGGGAAGGTGGCTCAACCGTGGCTATCAAGGGAAATCAGGGATAGTATTAAAGCCAAGGAAGTGGCATACAAATTGGCCAGAAATAGCAGTGAACCCGGGGACTGGGAGAAATTTAGAACTCAGCAGAGGAGGACAAAGGGTTTGATTAGGGCAGGGAAAATGGAGTACGAGAAGAAGCTTGCAGGGAACATTAAGACGGATTGTAAAAGTTTCTATAGATATGTAAAGAGAAAAAGGTTAGTAAAGACAAACGTAGGTTCCCTGCAGTCAGAATCAGGGGCAGTCATAACTGGGAACAAAGAAATGGCAGACCAATTGAACAAGTACTTTGGTTCGGTATTCACTAAGGAGGACACAAACAACCTTCCGGATATAAAAGGGGTCAGAGGGTCTAGTAAGGAGGAGGAACTGAGGGAAATCCTTATTAGTCGGGAAATTGTGTTGGGGAAATTGATGGGATTGAAGGCCGATAAATCCCCAGGGCCTGATGGACTGAATCCCAGAGTACTTAAGGAGGTGGCCTTGGAAATAGCGGATGCATTGATAGTCATTTTCCAACATTCCATTGACTCTGGCTACCCTCCACTCGATAGGAAGTGATTCACTGTAACCCCACTTTTTAAAAAAGGAGGGAGAGAGAAAACAGGGAATTATAGACCGGTCAGCCTGACCTCAGTAGTGGGTAAAATGATGGAATCAATTATTAAGGATGTCATAGCAGCGCATTTGGAAAGAGGTGACATGATCGGTCCAAGTCAGCATGGATTTGTGAAAGGGAAATCAAGCTTGACAAATCTTCTGGAATTTTTTGAGGATGTTTCCAGTAGAGTGGACAAGGGAGAACCAGTTGATGTGGTATATTTGGACTTTCAGAAGGCTTTCGACAAGGTCCCACACAAGAGATTAATGTGCAAAGTTAAAGCACATGGGATTGGGGGTAGTGTGCTGACATGGATTGAGAACTGGTTGTCAGACAGGAAGCAAAGAGTAGGAGTAAATGGGTACTTTTCAGAAAGGCAGGCAGTGACTAGTGGGGTACCGCAAGGTTCTGTGCTGGGGCCTCAGCTGTTTACACTGTACATTAATGATTTAGACGAGGGGATTAAATGTATCTCCAAATTTGTGAATGACACTAAGTTGGGTGGCAGTGTGAGCTGCGAGGAGGATGCTATGAGGCTGCAGAGTGACTTGGATAGGTTAGGTGAGTGGGCAAATGCATGACAGATGAAGTATAATGTGGATAAATGTGAGGTTATCCACTTTGGTGGTAAAAACAGAGAGACAGACTATTATCTGAATGGTGATAGATTAGGAAAAGGAGAGGTGCAACGAGACCTGGGTGTCATGGTACATCAGTCATTGAAGGTTGGCATGCAGGTACAGCAGGCGGTTAAGAAAGCAAATGGCATGTTGGCCTTCATAGCGAGGGGATTTGAGTACAGGGGCAGGGAGGTGTTGCTACAGTTGTACAAGGCCTTGGTGAGGCCACACCTGGAGTATTGTGTACAGTTTTGGTCTCCTAACTTGAGGAAGGACATTCTTGCTATTGAGGAGTGCAGCGAAGGTTCACCAGACTGATTCCCGGGATGGTGGGACTGACCTATCAAGAAAGACTGGATCAACTGGGCTTGTATTCACTGGAGTTCAGAAGAATGAGGGGGGACCTCATAGAAACATTTAAAATTCTGACGGGTTTAGACAGGTTAGATGCAGGAAGAATGTTCCCAATGTTGGGGAAGTCCAGAAGCAGGGGTCACAGTCTAAGGATAAGAGGTCAGCCATTTAGGACCGAGATGAGGAGAAACTTCTTCACCCAGAGAGTGGTGAACCTGTGGAATTCTCTACCACAGAAAGTTGTTGAGGCCAATTCACTAAATATATTCAAAAGGGAGTTAGATGAAGTCCTTACTACTAGGGGGATCAAGGGGTATGGCGAGAAAGCAGGAAGGGGGTACTGAAGTTGCATGTTCAGCCATGAACTCATTGAATGGCGGTGCAGGGTAGAAGGACCGAATGGCCTACTCCTACACCTATTTTTCTATGTTTCTAAAAGAATGTCCAATCAATTGGGCATTTCAATTAACACCATTTATCCTCCAATCATATTGTACGTTACTAACTTTCCAAAACTTCCTTAGGAATGTGTATGTTTAGGCATTACCTTCTGATCTCTCCAAGAAACAAGTACTTCGCTGACTCTTAAATAAGACGTTGCCCTGCATACCAGTTTCCACATTAAAAGAATGAAGGATGGACATGTAATGCAAGTTCTTAATAATCCTACCTGCTAATTGCAAGCATTTGCTTACCATTTTGTCATTTCACTTGTAGGACCTGGGCTTGAATTCAGCTCAGTGAAGGGATTCAAGTTTGCCCTTTGCCAGCCTTAAGAGACCATATGAAATGAATTTAGTCAGTCCCTGCACAGCACTGACATCCTTCATCTTCAGGAGTACAAAAGTTTGGATTAAAAAAAAAACAGGCATGCATGTGTGTTAATTTCATTCCCCTCCTCCAGGAAGAAAGTATACATTTGCTGTTGGAAACTTTCAAAAATGTATTTTGGAAGTTTATTACCAAAAAAATGAATCAGCTGTCGAGCTATATGGACCAGTAAGGTTCCAGATTTATTTCCAATCTGTGCCAAGTTAACTGACATGAGCTAGCACCATAGGTTCGAAAAAAATACCATGTTCTCCAGCTTCTCGCGAGTCATGCTGGAAAATGCCCATCTGTGGATGGTGTGTAAGGGTGGGATTAGACTCTCCTGTGATGCCCCCAAGGTGAAACTGCCTACAGGTTTCAAAGTTTACACAGTAAGGATAGATATTTGGGTGAGGTACCAGAAGGTTGCCATTGTGCAATTAGTACAAGTCCCCACCTGAAGAAAAGTGGAGGGCAGGGAGAAGAGCCCTGAATTTTTGGAAAGGAGTGCTGATGGAAACTGGAATGCAGTACTTTAATTCTTGGGAATTCATGGAATGCAAACAGCATATGACAAGTATTTTGGAACTATGCTATGTGTATACACTGGCTATCCACAAAAATGTTAACACTTTGTCTCAAATTCCCCACCTGAATTCTAATGATTAGAAAGAACTATTGGAATACCAACTTTTACATTTCCATGTGAAGTAAAGTATAAAAAACTTTTCCCTGGCAATTTTTTACCCCTATCTTGAAGGTACTACTAATCTCCATATCCTGCTATCACCCCATGGTCCTGTACTTTCCTTGGCTTTAAATATTTATCCAATTTTCCCTTAAAAGATGCAATTGTCTCCACCTCATCAGCAGCTTGTGGTGAATATTTCCATGCTCCAAAAACCCTCTTTATTAAGCATTTTCTCCTGACTTTGCTCCTCCGACTGATCATTTTAAACTCATGACCCCTTGTTACTGATATCCTAACTAGTGAAAATAGTCTTATCAAAACCGCATGCTAAACTGAAGTCCCATGGTGTCAATGGTGAAAGATTGCAAATTAGCTGTACAACTGTATGGGAAGTGTGGTTTTAAATGTGGTTGTTTCCTAATCCAGTCATCAATAAGGTGTTCTAAGGTTTGGGGCTGAAGCCCCTCCTTTTTTATATTTATATATTTTAATTATTTATTTTATTTATTAATGTGGAGTGGGGTGTGATAGTATCTTCTATGCGAAGCTGTGCAATAAAATCAGAACCTTAAAAGAAGGAAATAGATTGGGGAAGTGAGCAAAGGATTGGCAAATGTCTTTCAATGTACATTAAGTGTGCAGTTACACATGTACAACAGCAACTTTCATTTATATAGCACCTTTAATGTAGTAAAACGTGGGTAGATTTCTCGGATAGAGTATAACATGAGTGGGTGATAGTTAAAGGGACCAGAAGGGGGAGAGACTGGAGTGATTAAAGTGCTGCTTCAAGAGTGATCATAAACACAGATTTGCATTTGATATAAACTCAAATACCTGATCGGTTGAACAAACTATTCTATAACACACACCAATAATGCACAGTGATAACTATTTAACTTTTACTGTCAATAACTGGGTGCAAAAAAATGTTAACCTTCATCGACCTGTTGGAAGTGGAAATATGTTATCTGGAAAATGTATAAATTTTACTGGCATGGACAGGGAAGATGCAAAATGCTTCATGTTCCAAATAACTTAAGGGCAAGCTTATGCCAAACACAGGACTAGAATTGATTGTTAGTGATGGAATCATACAATTCTCAATCACTAATCACTGTCCCTTTTACTTACCAGTGATAATTCCTCGGATTGAGCGCACATTGTCTTATATCATAACCGAGTTGGATGAGCGAGAAAGGGAGGAGTTTTATAGGTAAGTGATGTGGGATTTCAATCTGCTGGACCACCTTCAAGTTTTTAATGAAGAGCAAGCTGTTCTGTCACCTATTTTCCAACATGAGAATTTTCACTGTCCGTTACAGCCTCTTGAATAGAGATCTTAACATGCATTGAAGTACATATATACAGAGCTCTGCTTTATTCATAAAGTGCAGTGCAATCCAATACTGCTCACATGGACATCTCTCAAAATGCTACCAATATAAAACTGAAATGAAAAACTACTTTTTAGCTTTGCTATGGTAAAGCGCTGGTATTTCAGTACATGTTGAATGAGAAATTGGTATGTGTTCTTCTGTCCATTGGTATAATATGGAAAGAAATCCATACCACCTCCAGATTTTAGTAGTTACCCAGGGGAAGGAATCTCTACAATGATGTTTTCTTGGATTCTTAATAAAAGTCAGATTTGTACTTGAATACATTTTTCTTAAGGCAACATTCAACATGGTTGATGTATGTTTTGGTAATGGCCAGTTCTTTCATGTCGACAGGTTAAAAAAGATTCAGGAGAAGAAAAAGCAGTTGAAAGAAAAGAGAGAAAAAGAACGGGAAGGTTCTAGGACAAAACATGCCGATGCTCCAGCCAACCTACTTGAACAAGAAAAGGACGAGGACTTGCTTTTTGACTGATGTTAGAGTGGCTTTGGTTGCCTGCTGTTCATTGTAGTAGCAAGCATTTTGAGCTCAACCAATATTAACACTTGTGACGTATTTGTATATTTAATGCAAGATGTTTGTCCTGCCAATGCAGTTGTGATTGTCAGGTGGATGCTGTGATTTGCAGCAGGTTCACAGGTTTTTATTTTACATGTAAACAAAACATTTGAATTCTTGCATGTTTGTCATCAGTGCCCTGTGGGGTCATGAGTGGTTTCCAATGACCTAAGTATTTACTGTTAAGAAAAATTGCTCAGAGCCAATAACAAACATTCCATTGCACAGTCTGAGCCTGTACTAAATGGGTCTTCAGAATCAATAATTAAATGATTTGGAAAATCAATTATATATTTAACAATGTTGATTTATTGATTGATAAACATTAATTACCATTGCACATTATACTATGCAACGTGCACCTGAAAGGAATTAGAGATTAAAAAAAAAATTGTACTGTGCCATTCAGTATAATTCATTCCTCTTCAGGAGTGTTGTATGCAGTGATAAGTGTTTTGTTTTCTATAGGCACATTAATGTGACTTAATATGGTGTCAAATCCACTTCACTGAGCTTTTTCCTATCCATGCCAGTGCATGTGTTCTATCTCCCAAAATTTATTTAACACTCGGGAAGGGAGAAAATGTCTCTTTTTTATATGTTAAACTAAAATGTGTATAATTTGACATGGTTTTATTGACGAGTCTCCTGAAAATCAACTCAAAGAATGGGAGCCCTTCTATACCCTATGCAAGTGGCCCCCTTATAATGAGAGCCTCGATAGTCAGTTGATTATTTGATCACTGGGAGGGGGAGGTTAAAAAGCATCCTAGCTGAGGCAATCCTATCAATTAAAATGCACGTATTTCCAAGTAGGATTTTCTGGATCACCCAAGCTCACCATCAATAGTTATAATGCCCTGCTCCTGCCCCGAGACCAACTGCAGTTTCCTTCCTGATGTGCTGGGATTTGAACATAAGAATTAGGAACAGGAGTAGGCCATCTAGCCCCTCGAGCCTGCTCCGCCATTCAAAAAGATCATGGCTGATCTGGCCGTGGACTCAGCTCCACTTACCCGCCCGCTCCCCATACCCCTTAATTCCCTTATTGGTTAAAAATTTATCTATCTGTGATTTGAATACATTCAATGAGCTAGCCTCAACTGCTTCCCTGGGCAGAGAATTCCACAGATTCACAACCCTCTGGGAGAAGAAATTCCTTCTCAACTTGGTTTTAAATTGGCTCCCCCATATTTTGAGGCTGTGCCCCCTAGTTCTAGTCTCCCCGACTAGTGGAAACAACCTCTCTGCCTCTATCTTGTCTATCCCTTTCATTATTTTAAATGTTTCTATAAGATCACCCCTCATCCTTCTGAACTCCAATGAGTAAAGACCCAGTCTACTCAATCTATCATCATAAGGTAACCCCCTCATCTCCGGAATCAGCCTAGTGAATCATCTCTGTACCCTCTCCAAAGCTAGTATATCCTTCCTTAAGTAAGGTGACCAAAACTGCATGCAGTACTCCAGGTGCGGCCTCACCAATACCCTGTACAGTTGCAGCAGGACCTCCCTGCTTTTGTACTCCATCCCTCTTGCAATGAAGGCCAACATTCCATTCGCCTTCCTGATTACCTGCTGTACCTGCAAACTAACTTTTTGGGATTCATGCATGGGTTCCTCTGCATCGCAGCATGTTGTAATTTCTCCCCATTCAAATAATATTCCCTTTTACTTTTTTTGGATGACCTCACATTTTCCGACATTGTATTCCATCTGCCAAACCTTAGCCCATTCGCTTAACCTATCTAAATCTCTTTGCAGCCTCTCTGTGTCCTCTACACAACCCGCTTCCCCACTAATCTTTGTGTCATCTGCAAATTTTGTTACACTACACTCTGCCCCCTCCTCCAGGTCATTTATATATATATATTGTAAACAGTTGTGGTCCCAGCACCGATCCATGTGGCACACCACTAACCACCGATTTCCAACCTGAAAAGGACCCATTTATCCCAACTCTCTGCTTTCTGTTAGCCAGCCAATTCGCTATTCATGCTAATACATTTCCACTGACTCCGCGTACCTTTATCTTCTGCAGTAACCTTTTGTGTGGCACCTTATCGAATGCCGTTTGGAAATCTAAATACACCACATCCATCGGTACACACCATGCTCATTATATCTTCAAAGAATTCCAGTAAATTAGTTAAACATGATTTCCCCTTCATGAATCCATGTTGCTTCTGCTTGATTGCACTATTCCTATCTAGATGTCCTGCTATTTCTTCCTTAATGATAGCTTCAAGCATTTTCCCCACTACAGATGTTAAACTGGCGTTACATTAGCTGCTTTCCAATCCACTGGTACCTCCCCAGAGTCCAGAGAATTTTGGTAGATTATAACCAATCATCTGCTATAACTTCTGCCATCTCTTTTAATACCCTGGGATGCATTTCATCAGGACCAGGGGACTTGTCTACCTTGAGTCCCATTAGCCTATCCAGCACTACCTCCCAAGTGATAGTGATTGTCTCAAGGTCCTCCCTTCCTACATTCCCGTGATCAGCAATTTTTGGCATGGTTTTTGTGTCTTCCATTGTGAAGACCAAAGCAAAATAATTGTTTAAGGTCTCAGCCATTTCCACATTTCCCATTACTAAATCCCCCTTCTCATCTTCTAAAGGACCAACATTTATTTTAGTCACTCTTTTCCTTTTTATCCTGACTCTATAAAAGCAGTATTCTTTAATGAAAATAAGTTCTGCTCAACTTTACGGTTAGGTAGTAGGCCAAAGAGGTGATGGAGGAGTCCAGTCTTCTCCATCATAACCTTTAAGACAATGGGCGGGATTATACTTGTCTCAGTGTGTCCGGTGCAGGCGATGTCGGTGGTGGGTCGTGGCCCCACTGCTGGCTCCATCCCGCTATCTAAAATGAATTTACATTGATAGGGATTGTTAAGCCCGCCCAGAGTGTTTCCTGGCCCAATTAGAGGACGTGGGTCTGGTGATGTCATTTGATAACATGTCATCAGCCGGTTTCCTTACAGGGACCATGGCCACCTTTTGACATTTGTACTGTCTGTGTTCACAGCACTGAAATGGTGCAATCACTGCACCCAGGTTCTCCCATGCTTATGGGGGGTGGAATCAGTGAAGGCAGGAAGGTCCTCCTCCCTTCTGACGGGTGGAAGACACCTCCTCAGGAGAACAAAACAGCTGGTTGCACATGGCACAGAATGGCAAGCAGGGATGTGGTCAGAAGGATCTGGGTGCAGTAGTGCAAATGTTTCAATGATCTCATTAGATCACAAAACATTAGTACAAAGCCACACTTATCCCCATCCTGTTGTGCCTTCCCTACTCTTGCATGTCCTTACACCAACTTACCTTGCACTTCCATCCATCCCTCTCTATCTACATTATCACATCCCCATCTCACTAGCCACCCCTCATACTGACCTGCATCCTAATGCAAGCATACCAACGAACAACACACAAGGATAGGGTGTTTTATCCAATATTTATGTAAAGTTTCTGTTAATGTAGTGTCAAACATTGAAATCTTTATTTTCAACAGTTTTCAGTCTTGGATAGATTTCTGTGCACCTTTGGAAGTTGCAGTGAATAGTGAGACATAACAGTTTCCCCGCAATGGTGATCATTGTGAAAGGAATGGCTTGGTCATTGTAGAGATGCTTTATGGTGTTTATGTGGGGTGCTGCCAACCTGGCGCATCATGTGGCAGCCAGGGTGTACAGCGCCAAGTTAATCTGGTCATGATGAGGCCATCCCTGGCCTCCTGGGCAGCAATTTGGTTAGGTGCTGATGTCCTCTGTCCTGTGCAGCATCAGATGATTACGGAGAAGGTTGGTGCTGGTGTGTCTGTTGGTGTTGGGGCTCATCGTGGTCCAATTCTGAGGACCAACGTGAGACAGTATAAACTACTGGAATAGATGGCAGATGAAGTACAGATGAGAAAGCAATCTGTCAACGGAGAGGTAATGAGGTGAGACTGGATGAAGACTTGCAGCATGCGGAATCTGTTGTGAAAATGCGCTCAGGAAAGTGATCTCTGTCAGGTGGGAGCTTTTACTGTACATTGAAGCTGTCACGTAATCAGCTGAAGCAATGACCACTGAAATCCCGCCTCAGGTTGACCGACGTGGTCACCGAACAACGTGGTTCCCGTGGCCATGAATTCAAAGTTAAAACGTTTTTAAAAAGGCCGTTAAGGGTCTGGTAAGTACATAATTAGTTTACTTGTTGCTGCCTGTCAGATCTGCTCAGCACTGACACAACATTGTGAAAGGTGTGTTGCGGCGGGTTCCTGGCTCACTAAAAAAAAAACTTTCCTACCTGACCCGCCACTGATCCCGCCCACTGATACCTAGGAAAATTCCAGCCAATGTAATGGATTACCAGCTTAAAAAGTTGGTTGAGCAGTGTTAAGCAACCACTTTCAGATGCTTTCGTGACTGCTGCTATACCAGATGCTGTATTTTTTTAATGTCATCTATACTTGCATAGTTATATCTTGAGACTTAACAATTGCACAGAGTAAGCTGTTTACTGGAATAAATGTAGTCTTGCGCTATGCTTGCACTAAACGTGGATATTAGAGTTTTCACAAGGCAGGGATAATGGATGCATTGGTTGTAATTTACTAAAATTACCTGGATTCTGGGGCGGTCCCCAGCAGATTGGAAAACTGCAAATGTAACGCCCCTATTTAAAAAAAGGAGGCAGACAAAAAGCAGGAAACTATAGACCAGTTAGCCTAACATCTGTGGTTGGGAAAATGTTGGAGTCCATTATTAAAGAAGCAGTAGCAGGACATTTGGAAAAGCAAAATTCGGTCAGGCAGAGTCAGCATGGATTTATGAAGGGGAAGTCATGTTTGACAAATTTGCTGGAATTCTTTGAGGATGAACAGGGTGGATAAAGGGGAACCAGTGGATGTGGTGTATTTGGACTTCCAGAAGGCATTTGACAAGGTGCCACATAAAGGTTACTGCACAAGATAAAAGTTCACGGGGTTGGGGGTAATATATTAACATGGATAGAGGATTGGCTAACTAACAGAAAACAGAGTGGGATAAAGGGTTCATTCTCTGGTTGGCAACCAGTAACTAGTGGGGTGCCACAGGGATCAGTGCTGGGACCCCAACTATTTATAATCTATATTAACGACTTGGAAGAAGGGACTGAGTGTAACATAGCCAAATTTGCTGACGATACAAAGATGGAAGGAAAAGCAATGTGTGAGGAGGACACAAAAAAATCTGCAAAAGGACATAGGCTAAGTGAATGGGCAAAAATTTGGCAGATGGAGTATAATGTTGGAAAGTGTGAGGTCATGCACCTTGGCAGAAAAAAATCAAAGAGCAAGTTATTTAAATGGAGAAAGATTGCAAAGTGCTATAGTGCAGTGGGACCTGGGGGTACTTGTACATGAAACGCAAAAGGATAGTATGCAGGTACAGCAAGTGATCAGGAAGGTCAATGGACTCTTGGCCTTTATTGCAAAGGGGATGGAGTATAAAAACAGGGAAGTCTTGCTACAGCTATACAGGGCAGTTTTAGTTTCCATATTTACGAAAGGATATACTTGCTTTGGAGGCAGTTCAGAGAAGGTTCACTACGTTGATGCCGGAGATGAGGAGGTTGACTTACGAGGAAAGGTTGAGTAGGTTGGGCCTCTATCATTGGAATTCAGAAGAATGAGAAGTGATCTTATCGAAATGTATATAATTATGAGGGGGCTTGACAAGGTGGATGCAGAGAGGATGTTTCCATTGATGGGAGAGACTAGAACTAGAGGGCATGAACTTAGAATAAGGGGTCGACCATTTCAAACAGAGATGAGAAATTTCTTCTCTCAGAGGGTTGTAAATCTGTGGAAATCGCTGCCTCAGAGAGCTGTGGAAGCTGGGACATTGAACAAATTTAAGACAGAAATAGATAGTTTCTTAAACGATGAGGGGTTATGGGGAGCGGGCAGGGAAGTGGAGCTGAGTCCATGATCAGATCAACCATGATCTTACTGAATTGCGGAGCAGGCTCGAGGGGCCGTATGACCTACTCCTGTTCCTATTTCTTATGTTCTTATGGCCCTTAATCAATTTAAAATTATGCAAATCACAAAGAAAAATACTCTATGAAAAATACAAAATGTTTGAAATAACTTAATGGTACAAATGAAAGGTTTGTCTATAGACAAAGTCTTTGATTCTGAAGACGAGGCTGTGGCTGATGATGAATTCACTAGCGTCATCTGCTCATGCCATTTTCCGTTTCCACAAAATGCAAACTGAAACCGTTTAGATTATGTGCTTAAGTCTCTGGAGTGGGACTTGAACCCATGACCTGAAGGACACCACACCGGAGTATTGTGTACAGTTTTGGTCTCCTTACCTAAGGAAATATATACTTGCCATAGAGGGAGTGCAATAAAGGTTCACCAGACTGATTCCTGGGATGAGGGGATTGCCCGATGAGGGGAGATTGAGTGGACTAGGCCTATATTGTCTAGCGTTTAGAAGAATGAGAGGTGATCTTATTGAAACATACAAAATTCTTACAGAGCTTGACGGTAGATGCAGGGAGGATGTTTCGCCTGGCTGGGGAGTCTAGAACCGGGGTCACAGTCTCCGAATAAAGGAACGGCCATTTAGGACTGAGATGAGGATAAATTTCTTCACTTGGAGAGGATGGTGAATCTTTGGAATTCTCTACCCCAGAGGGCTGTGGAGGCTCAGTCATTGAGTATATTCAAGACAGAGATCGATAGATTTTTGAATATTTAGGGATATGGGGATAGTGCAGGAAAGTGGAGTTGAGGCAGAAGATCAGCCATGATTTTATTGAATGGCGCAACAGGCTCGAATAGCCTACTCCTGCTCCTATTTCTTGTGTTCTTATGAAACATTTCCTTTAATTGGGGAATTAAAAGTGAACCTCTGTTCAAACAACAGATCACGAAAACTGCAGTGCTTTATGGCTTCCCTACTTATAACATATATTAGGAGCCCAAACCAACTCTTCTGGGAAATCTCCATTTATCTCAGTTCAGAACAAAGACAATGCCTTGTGTAATGGCTTGTGGATGGTTACTTGAACAAGGATGAGTTAATTAAACATAGTACCCACAGAAGCTATGATACCAAAGTGGACATAGAGTTAGCTTTTTCAGGATATTCAACTATTTACATTGATGGAACCATTCATAATTTAAAAATTGACGAGCCGTTCTTGATCTTCAGACAAAAGACGCCTTGAGTAGAAGCCAATGTTTGAACCCTACTCCAAAGTGAGAATCACAAGTCACATAATTTGAACATGGAGGAAGTCAGATCATAGTTTGTCCATTTTGAGGAAAAAGTTTTTAAAAATATAGTTTATGTTAAACAATTGGAAACAACCCTTTTAATAAAAAATGACATAGTTGGCACAAGACAGGCTCAACGTTGTGATGGCTTACAAATATTAGTCATCAGAATCATGAGGGGTCTAGGCAGAGTAGATAAGAGAGAAACTGTTCCCATTGGCAGAAGGGTCGAGAACCGGAGGATACAGAATTAAGGTGATTGGCAGAAGAACCAAAGATGACATGAGGAAAAACTTTTTTACGCAGTAAGTGGTTAGGATCTGGAATGCAGTATCTGAAAGGATGGTGGAGACAGATTCAATTGTGGCTTTCAAAAGGGAATTGGATAAGTACCTGAAGCAAAAATATTTGCATGGCTAATGCGAAAGGGCAGGAGAGTGGGACTAGCTGAAGTGCTCTTTCAGAGAGTCGGCACGGGCCCGACGGGCCAAATGGCCTCCTTCTGTGCTGAAACCATTCTATGATTCTATCAGTAAAAAAGCTTTTCTAGGGGAGAGTCACTTTTAAATATCTCTTTGGTTATAGGGTGGAGACATGTTGCAATATTCTGATGAGAGAGCGAGAGTGAGCCGAGAGGAGTTCAGTATTATGCCTCACAGTATCTATACTTATCAACACCATATATGTATAGTTAGAAAAATACAAGAATAACTCCACCCAGGACACACGTCGTTTTCTGCTCAATGTTTATGCTAGGAACACAAGAGCTACGATAGCTGCAGTTCAACTTTCTCACTTAATGCAAAAGAACCACAGAACATCAGCAGAAGGATACACACACTCTTCTACCTGTGGAACTCTGGAATTATGTTCCTTGTATGTGGAAGTTTAATTGAAGAGTTAACCATCAGCTACTGCTGTGCGATAAGTGATGGAAAACCTATAACTTGCTTTTAATATCAAGGTGCTATTTTTTCCAAGTTTCTCTAAGCTCCCACATTACAATAGTGACTACACTCCAAAAGTATTTCATTGGCTGTAAATCGCTTTGAGATGTCCAGTGGTCGTGAAAGGCACTATGTTAATGCAAGTATTTCTTTTTTTCTTTCAGTAAACATTAGGGTCAATTTCGCAACACACCTTCACTTGTTTACTGTTGTCTCTGGCTGCAATTCATCCTGTTGCCAGTTAAACTTTTGAACAAGAAAACCATCTCGTGATAGTAAACTGTTATGTTTGTAAACATTGTAACTGTGTAAGACTTGCCACCAGAGGGCGCAACTGTTGGAAGCCCAAGGGTCACCTGCACACCTCGTGCAAGGGAGTATAAAAAGTTGTCTGCCATGCTGCTTAGGCACTCTGGAGTTATATTAAAGAGACTAAGGTCACATCAGTTTTAGCTCACAGTACTCAGTCTTGTGGAGTTCTTCCATACTTAACAATTGGCGACGAGTAACAGATTACGAACTTTCACGCGGTCATGGCTGCCGTTGGTACTTTAGAGAGATTTGTAGAGGGTGATGATTGGGAAGCCTTCATTGAGCGTCTCAACCAGTACTTCGTAGCCAACGAGCTGGATGGGGACGATAAAGCGATTAAGTGCAGGGCGATTCTCCTCACCATGTGTGGGTCCACAATATACAGCCTCATCAAGAATCTGGTAGCACCAGAGAAACCAACGGAGATGACATATACAGAGTTGTATTCGCTGGTTCGGAACAACCTCAAGCCAAAGGAGAGCATCTTAATGGCCAGGTATCGCTTCTACATGCACCACCGTTCCAAGGGCCAGGATGTGGCGAGTTATGTCGCTGACCTGAGACGCCTTGCGGGGACTTGCGAATTTGCTGGATTTTGGGGGGAAATGCTGTGGGACTTTTTTGTGCTTGGCATCGGCCATGAGATCATTCTTCGCAAGCTGCTGTCCGCCGAATCCCTAGACCTAAGCAAGGCCATCACGATAGCCCAGGCATTCATATCCACGAGCGATAATACCAGACAGATATCTTCTCAGTATCGAAGCTCACCAGCAAGCACTATGCATAAAATATCACTAGCAGGCAGAACTGCATATGGCAGGGCCTACGCGTCTGCAGCTGCAAGACCTAGGATGACTCAGAGTCTGCCATCGGGCGTGAATGCAAATCCATTAGCACCATGTTGGCGCTGCGGGGGTAATAATCAAGCCCATCAATGTTGATTCAAGCACTACGTGTGCAAAGGCTGCAAAACAATGGGGCACCTCCAGCGAATGTGCAAGAGTGCTGCGACTCACCACGTGGCAGTGTTGGCAGAGGATGATCGATCCGGCGCGGATCACGCAGAACAAACAAGAGAGGCAACTCAACCCGAGGAAGAAGTGTATCGGGTACACACCTTCACTGCCGAGAGCCCTCCTATCATGCTGAAAGTCAAATTGAACGGTATTCCGGTATAAATGGAGTTGGACACGGGGGCGAGTCAGTCAATTATGAGCCAGAAGGCTTTTGAGAAACTGTGGGGCAACAAGGCACAAAGGCCCAAACTCAGCCTGATTCAGACAAAGCTGCGCACCTATACCAAAGAGCTCATACCAGTCATTGGCAGTGCGGCAGTTAAGGTATCGTACGATGGAGCTGTGCATGATTTATCACTGTGGATTGTACCTGGTGATGGCCCAACGCTATTCGGCAGAAGCTGGCTCGGAAAGATTCGATGGAACTGGGACGACATCAAAGCACTATCTTCAGTGGATGATGCCTCGTGCGCCCAAATGCTGAGCAAGTTTCCGTCACTATTTGAACCAGGCATCAGCAATTTCACGAGCGCCAAGGTGCAGATCCATCTAGTCCCTGATGCAAGGCCCATTCATCACAAGGCTTGAGCGGTTCCATATATGAAGAGGGAGAAAGTCAAGATCGAACTGGACAGACTTCAACAAGAGGGAATCATATCGCCAGTCGAGTTCAGCAAGTGGGCCAGTCCGATTGTTCCGGTGTTGAAATGTGACGGCACGGTCAGAAACTGCAGAAACTAACAGGTAACGATCAACAGAGTCTTGTTACAGGACCAGTACCCGCTACCCAAAGCAGATGATCTGTTCGCAATGTTAGCAGGGGGTAAGTCGTTCACCAAGTTGGATCTAACCTCCGCCTACATGACACAGGAGCTGGCTAACTCTTCGAAAAGATTGACGTGCATCAACACGCACAAAGGACTGTTTATATATCACAGGTGCCCTTTTGGGATTCACTCGGCTGCTGCCATCTTTCAGAAGAACATGGAGAGTCTGCTGAAATCGGTTCAAGGTGACATCCTGATCACCAGTCGTGGCACCACCGAACACCTGCACAACCTGGAAGAGGTTCTAAGTCGACTAGACAGAGTGGGACTCAGGCTGAAATGCTCCAAGTGTGTTTTCCTGGCGCCAGAGATCGAATTTTTGTACAGAAAGATTGCGGCAGATGGCATCAGACCCACGGACTCAAAGACAGAGGCCATCAAGAATGCACCCAGACCACAGAATGTAACAGAGCTGTGTTCGTTCCTGGGACTCCTCAACTATTTTGGTAACTTTCTACCCGGGTTAAGCACTTTGCTGGAACCGTTGCACATGTTGCTACGTAAGGGTGACGACTGGGTTTGGGGTAAATCTCAAGAGACAGCCTTTGAGAAGGCCAGAAACCTACTTTGTTCTAATAAGTTACTTGTACTGTATGACCCGTGTAAACAATTAGTGCTAGCTCGTGATACATCTTCGTACGGGGTCAGCTGTGTGTTACAGCAAACCAATGTATCGGGCAAACTTCAATCGGTTGCATACGTGTCTAGAAGTCTGTCTTAAGGCTGAAAGAGCCTACACTATAGTCGAGAAAGAGGCGTTAGCTTGTGTATATGGGGTTAAGAAAATGCACCAATACCTATTTGGACTTCGGTTTGAGCTTGAAACCGACCACAAACCGCTCATTTCACTGTTTTCAGAAAGCAAAGGTATAAACACCAATGCTTCGTCCCGCATCCAAAGATGGGCACTAACATTGTCCGCCTATGACTATGTTATCCACCACAGACCAGGCACGGAGAACTGTGCTGATGCCCTCAGTCGGCTACCATTACCGGGGTGGAAATGACGCATCCCGCAGACTTGCTTCTGGTCATAGATGCTTTTGAGAGCGAGGGGTCACCTGTCACTGCTCGCCAGATCAGGGCCTGCACCAGCCAGGATCCTGTGCTGACACTTGTAAAAAGTTGCGTCCTCAATGGGAGCTGTTCCCGGGGAAATGCAAGATGAAATTAAGCCGTTTCACCAATGCAAAGATGAAATGTCCATCCAGTTGGATTGTCTCTTATGTGGTAATCACGTGGTTTTGCCAAAAAAAGGCAGAGAAACGTTTATACGCGACCTACACAATACTCACCCAGGCATAATCATGATGAAGGCTATAGCCAGGTTGCAAGTTTGGTGGCCTGGCATTGACTCGGATTTAGAGTCATGTGTATACCAGTGCAACACGTGCTCACAATTGAGCAATGCACCAAGGGAGGCTCCATTGAGTCTGTGGTCATGGCCCTCCAAACCGTGGTCTAGGATCCACGTAGATTTTGCTGGCCCCTTTCTCGGAAAAAATGTTTTTAGTTGTAGTGGACGCTTACTTTAAATGGATTGAATGCGTAATCATGTCATCCAGCACATCCACGGCCACCATTGAAAACCTCCGGGCTATGTTCGCCACCCATGACTTGCCCGACGTCCTTGTCAGTGACAATGGACCGTGTTTCACCAGCTCGGAAATCAACGAGTTTGTGACCCACAATGGCATCAAGCATGTCAGGTCTGCTCCGTTTAAGCCCGCATCCAACGGTCAAGCGGAACGGGTAGTCCAAATTATCAAGCAGAGCTTGGAAGACGTGACGGAAGGCTCCTTGCAGACCTGCTTAACCCGGGTTCTGTTCAGCTACCGGACGCGACTCCACTCACTCACTGGGGTTCCACCTGCAGAATTGTAAATGAAGAGAGCACTCAAAACCAGGCTCTCCCTAGTCCACCCGGATCTAAATGATCATGTGGAAACCCGGAGTCACCGGCAAAACGTACCACGATCGTGCGGCTGTATCGCGTGACATTGGTATTAATGACCCTGTGTTTGTCCTGAATTACGGTCATGGTCCTAAATGGGTCGCTGGCACTGTCTTGGCCAAGGAGGGGAATAGAGTGGGGAATAGAGTGTTTACAGTCAAACTATTGAATGGACAAACGTGCAGAAAGCATTTAGGATCAGACCAAACTGCAGTTCACCGACAACCACGAACAACCTGAAGAGGACATTACCATCATCGATCCACCAACACATATCCAACCAGCAATTGACCTCGCTGTCAATCAAGAGGATGAACCCACCATTCCCAACAGTCCTGTCAGACCAGCAGTGCAGCAATGGTCTGACCAATTCACCCATGCCAGAGTTTGAACTCAGACGATCAACCAGGGAGTGTAGGGCCCCGGATCAACTTGTAAATAATTTGTATCAAAGACTGGCGGGGGTGGGGGGAGTGATGTTATGTATGTAAACATTGTAACTGTGTAAGGCTTGCCACCAGAGGGCGCAACTATTGGAGGCTCAAAGGTCACCTGCAAGGGAGTATAAAAGGTTGTCTGCCATGCTGCTTAGACAATCTGGAGTTGTATTAAAGAGACTAAGGTCACATCAGTTTTAGCTCACAGTACTCAGTCTTGTGGAGTTCTTCCATACTTAACATAAACCACACTAACTATGGTGATCATGATCAATCATCTTGATCAGGTGAGAGGGGTGAATGAAAATTACAACCATGGCTTTTAAATCCTGATGCACTATCCTATCATTCTCAGTCAAAAATTCTCAACAGTGGCAATGAATAAGTTCAAAAGGGTTTGAAAATCAACATTAAATAAAACCTTTTATTTCTCCATCAAAGATGTTGACTCCTGGGATTGTGTTCCCCCCACAACGTTCCTGTGCCAAAGTAGTCATTCTTCACATATAATCCTAGATAGTTTGGCAAGGTTCTCAAATGTGGAACTCACCCAAAACTCTGCTACCATATCCTAATTTGCATCCTCCGCCTGCTCCATGACGACATGCAAGCCATGATCCTGACCAACAGATCCACCACAGACTCAATCCAGGTCCGGACCGGGGTCAAGCAGGGCTGCGTCATCGTGCCAACCCTCTTCTTGATCTTCCTCGCTGCAATGCTCCATCTCACGCTCAACAAGCTCCCCACTGGAGTGGAACTAAACTATAGAACCAGTGGGAAACTGTTCAATCTTTGTCGCCTCCAGACTAGATCCAAGACCATCCCATGCTCTGTCGTCGAACTACAGTACACAGATGACGCTCGAGTCTGCGCACATTCAGAGGCTGAACTTCAAATCATTGTCAACATCTTCACCGAGGCGTATGAAAGCTTAAGACAAAGGTCCTCCACCAACCTGACCTCGCCACACAGTACTGCCCCCCCCGGTCATCAAAATCCACGGTGCAGCCTTGGACAAGGTGGACCACTTTCCATACCTTGGGAGCCTATTATCAGCAAGGACAGACATTGACGACGAGGTCCAACACTGCCTCCAGTGCGCCAGCGCAGCCTTCAGTCGCCTGAGGAAGAGAGTCTTCGAAGATCAGGCCCTCAAATCTGCCACCAAGCTTATGGTCTACAGGGTTGTAGCGATACCCGTCCTCTTGTATGGCTCAGAGACATGGACCATATACAGTAGACACCTCAAATCGCTGGCAAAATACCACCAACAATGTCTCCACAAAATCCTGCAAATCCACTGGGAGGATAGATGCACCAATGTCTGTGTTCTCGATCAGGCCCACATCCTCAGCATTGAAGCACTGACCATACTCAACCAGCTCCGTTGGGCGGGTCACATTGTCCGCATGCCCGACACAAGACTTCAAAGCAAGCGCTCTACTCGGAACTCCTACACGACAGGCAATCCCCAGGTGGGCAGAGGAAATGTTTCAAGAACACCCTCAAAGCCTCCTTGATAAAGTGCAACATCCCCACCGACACCTGGGAATCCCTGGCCAAATACCGCACTAAGTAGAGGAAGAACATCCGGGAGGACGCTGAGCACCTAGAGTCTTGTCGCCGAGAGCATGCAGAAAACAAGCGCAGACAGCGGAAAGAGCGTGCGGCAAACCAGACACCCCACCCACCTTTTCCTTCAACCACTGTCTGTCCCACCTGTGACAGAGACTGTAATTCCCGTATTGGACTGTACAGTCACCTGAGAACTCACTTTTAGAGTGGAAGCAAGTCTTCCTCAATTTTGAGGGACTGCCTATGATGATGAACTTGCACCAAGTCCTGTTCACCTATCACCCCTGTGCTTGCAATTTTAAAATTCTCATTCTTGTTTTCAAATCCTTTCATGGCCACTCCCCTCCCTATCTCCTCCTAGATCTCTGCGCTCCTCCAATTTTGGTCTCATGCGCACGCCAATTTTAATCGCTCCACCATTGGCAGCCGTACCTTCAGCTCCCAAACCTCTCTACCTCGCTACCTCTCCTCCTTCAGGATGCTCCTTAAAACTCTTTGACCAAGCTTTTGGTCATGTGTCCTAATATTGCTCATTTGGCTAGGTGTTAAATTTTGTTTGATTATACTTCTGTGAAGTGCCTTGGGACAGTTTACCATGTTAAAGGAGCTATATAAATACAAGCTGTTGATGTATTTTCAGAGCAGAGCAGGGAAGGGAAGATATATCACTGCCAAGACCACTCCTGTCCTTACTGACACACAAATCCAGGGTCACTGAATGGCAATCAGGAACCAATCCAAATTTCTATTCCCTTACTTGGCCGCGGAGGCCAATTTGTAGTAAGGCTTAACTACACGATTAACCTGCTGAATATCAACCATGAGGGAAAAGGTTATTTTAATCAACCAATTTTCACTTATTCCATCCAAAATGTAATGATTGCTGTTTAATCCCCTCCCACTAAATGTTTTCAGCATCACGGAAACCTTATGTAAAATTTGCTGCAGTTTAATTTCTTGCCAATTAACCAAAAAGTGGTCATGTCAGTTAGATCTCAATTTAAAATTAAATGTATCGTGTTCCTAACACGGATGAGGCTGTACACAGGGAGGTTAAAGTAACGGTGACCTCAGTCTTTAATAAGACACTCCAGAGTGAAGAACAGGCCTTAGAGGCCGGCTGAAATGCAGTGCTCCCAAGGGATGCTGGGATCCCTTGGGACTTCAGAGGATGCGCTCCCTGGTGGCGGAACATGGGAGTGCATGCTTTACAGATACACATCACTCCCCCCCCAAAGTCAAAGTGAAAACTATTTACAAGGTGAGGCGATCGGGAGCCTTTCTTTCCCTGGTGGACCGCCTCGGTACAAATATCTGTTCTGGTATGTTGGTTGTGCCCTTGCTGGGCTGGTGTGTTGTTGGCCCTGCAGGGCTGCTAGGTGAGCCTGGCCTTGCTGGGCTGTTGGGCATGATGGGTTTGATTTCCTGGTCCGGCGTGGTGTCGTTGATCCTTTGGGTGTGTGTTGTGGGCTCAAAAAAGGTGGTGTCTGCTGTGGGTTGTTCAGGGCAGTCAGTGAACCGCAGCATCATTTGATCCAGGTGCTTTCTGCAAATTTGTCCATTGTCTAGTTTGACTACAAACACCCTATTCCCTTCTTTAGCTATCACCGTGCCCGCGATCCACTTGGGACCATGTCCATAGTTTAGCACATACACCGGGTCATTCAGATCAATTTCCCGTGACACAGTGGTGAGACCATCGTTTACATTTTGTTGCTGCCGCCTGCTCTCTACCTGATCATGCAGTTTGGGGTGAACCAGCGAGAGACTGGTTTTAAGTGTCCTTTTCATGAGTAGTTCAGCCGGGGGCACCCCTGTGAGTGAGTGGGGTCTCGTGCGGAAGCTGAGCAGTACTCGGGACAGGCGGGTTTGGAGTGAGCCTTCTGTGACTTGTTTAAGGCTCTGTTTGATGGTTTGTACTGCCCGCTCTGCCTGCCCATTGGAGGCTGGTTTAAACAAGGCCGAGGTGACATGTTTGATCCCATTGCGGGTCATGAATTCTTTAAATTCGGCACTGGTGAAACATGGCCCGTTGTCACTGACCAGTATGTCAGGCAGGCCATGGGTGGCAAACATGGCCCTCAGGCCTTCAATGGTGGCGGTGGCAGTACTTCCCGACATTATTTCACATTCAATCATTTTGAAAAAGCATCCACCACCACCAGGAACATTTTACCGAGAAACGGGCCCGCATAGTCGACATGGATCCTCGACCATGGACTGGAGGGCCAGGACCACAAACTTAGTGGTGCCTCTCTGGGCGCGTTGCTCAACTGAGCACACACGCTGCATTGCCATACACAGGACTCTAAGTCAGAGTCGATACCGGGCCACCGCACGTGGGATCTGGCTATTGCTTTCATCATTACTATACCCGGGTGTGTGCTGTGGAGATCCGAGATGAACGTCTCCCTGCCCTTTTTGGGTAGCACTATGCGGTTACCCCACAACAGGCAGTCTGCCTGAATGGACAGTTCGTCCTTTTGCCGGCTTGATTAGCTCTTGCATTTCAACGGGGATGCTGGCCCAGCTCCTATGCAGTACACAGTTTTTTACTAGGGACAGCAGAGGATCTTGGCTGGTCCAAGTCCTAATCTGGCGAACCGTGACAGGTGATTTATCATTTTCAAACGCTTCCATGACCATCAACAAGTCTGCGGGCTGCGCCAAAATCAACAAGTTTGCAGGCTGAGCCATTTCCACCCCCGTGGTGGGCAATGGTAGCCGACTGAGAGCATCCGCACAGTTCTCGGTGCCTGGCCTGTGGCGGATAGTATAGTTATATGCTGATAGCACGAGTGCCCACCTTTGTATGCGGGCTGAGGCATTCGTATTTATCCCCTTGTTTTCAGAGAACAGGGATATGAGGGGCTTATGATCAGTTTCCAGCTCAAATTTGAGGCCAAACAGGTACTGATGCATTTTCTTTACCCGAACACACACGCTAATGCCTCTTTCTCAATCATGCTGTAGGCCCTCTCGGCCTTAGACAAGCTCCTGGAAGCATAGGCGACTTCCCCGCAACGTTAGCTTGTTGTAATACACACCCGACTCCGTACGACGACGCATCACATGCTAGCACAAGTCTTTTACATGGGTTATACAATACAAGCAGCTTGTTGGAGCATAAAATGTTTCTGGCTTTCTCAAAAGCAATTACTTGTTTTTTTCCCCATACCCAGTTCTCACCTGTACGCAATAATATATGTAGGCGCATTAAGAGGGTGCTTAATCTCGATAGGAAGTTACCAAAATAGTTGAGGAGTCCCAGGAACGACCGCAGCTCCGTGACGTTCTGTGGCCTGGGTGCATTCCTGATAGCCTCTGTCTTGGCGTCTGTGGGCCGAATGCCGCCCGCTGCGATCTTTCGCCCCAAAAACTCCACTTCTGTTGCCATGAAGGTGCATTTTGACCTCTTCAGCCGCAGCCCTACACGATCCAGTCGCTGGAGGACCTCCTCCAGGTTTTGTAGGTGCCCGACGGTGTCCCGACCCGTGACCAATATGTCGTCCTGAAAAACCACCATGCGTGGTACCGACTTGAGTAGGCTCTCCATGTTTCTCTGGAAGATCGCTGCAGCCGACCAAATTCCAAATGGGCATCTGTTGTAGATGAACAGTCCCTTGTGCGTGTTGATGCTGGTGAGGCCCTTCGAAGACTCCTCCAGCTCCTGCGTCATGTAGGCCGAAGTCAGGTCGAGCTTGGTGAACGTCTTGCCTCCTGCCAGCGTCGCAAATAGGGTGTCTGCCTTAGGTAGCGGGTATTGGTCCTGTAGCGAGAAACGATTAATAATTACTTTATAATCGCCACAAATCCTGACCATGCCATCACTTTTGAGTACTGGAACAATCAGGCTGGCCCACTCGCTGAATTCCACCGGGGAGATGATGCCCTCGCGTTGCAGCCTGTCCAGCTCGATTTCCACTCTCTCCCTCATCATGTGAGGTTCCGCTCGCGCCTTGTGGTGAATGGGTCGTGCCTCTGGCACCTTCGCCCCAAAAAGTTTCCAATGCCTGGCTCAAAAAGGGAAGGAAATTTGTTAAGAACCTGAGTACATGAGGCCTCATTGACATGTGATAGCACTCGGATGTCATCGCAGTTCCAGCGGATTTTGCCCAGCCAGCTCCTTCCAAGCAGTGTGGGGCCATCACCCCGGACAATCCAGAGTGGCAGTTCGTGCACCGTGCCCTCGTAGGTGACCTTGACCATAGCGCTGCCCAGGACAGTGATAAGCTCTTTGGTGTACGTTCTCAGTTTCGTGTGGATGGGGCTTAGGGCTGGTCTGAGTGCCTTGTTGCACCACAGTCTCTCAAACATCTTTTTACTCATGATGGATTGGCTAGCGCCAGTGTCCAGTTCCATGGCTACGGGTAAGTCATTCAATTTTACGTTTAGCATTATAGGTGGACATTTCATCGAAAATGTGTGCACCCCGTGTACTTCAGCATCTGATTCCTCTCTGAGGCTCGAAATTGCTTTAATCCACCATGGACCGATCTTACTCTACCACGTGGTGGTTAGCAGGTTTTGCAGAGCTTGCAGCTCGTCTGCAAGCTCGCTGGAAGTGCCCCATTGTTCCACAACTCTTGCAAACATACCCTTTGAAGTGGCATGAATAGACTGACGAAGCCTCCACAACACCAACAATGTGTGAATTGCCTTGCATTCATCCTTTGTTATGGACTCGGAGTCATCTGGGTCACCTGAGGCCTGCTGGCAGTTGCAGATTCGTGGTTTCTTCCCTGTACATTTCTGCTCGAAAACACAGTTCCAGTTAATTTATGAACATTTTGTGCTGAGAGATTTGTTTGGTGTTATCACTGGTGGACACAAATGCCTGTGCTATTGCAATGGCCTTATTGAGGGTCGGTGTCTCTACAGTCAAAAGTTTTCATAGGATGGTCACGTGGCCAATGCCCAGTACAAAAAAGTCTCTGAGCATTTGCTCCAGGTAGCCATCAAACTCACATTGTCCTGCAAGTCGCCTTAGCTCAGCAACGTAGCTCACCACTTCCTGACCTTCAGATCGCTGGCACGTGTAGAACCGATACCTCGCCATCAGCACGCTCTCCCTCGGGTTAAGATGCTCCCGAACCAGTGTACACAGCTCCTCATACGACTTATCTGTGGGTTTCACTGGAGCCAGAAGATTCTTCATGAGACTGTAGGTCGGTGCCCTGCAGACCGTGAGGAGGACCGCTCTCCTTTTTGCAGCGCTTCCTTCTCCGCCCAGCTCGTTGGCTACAAAGCACTGGTCTAGCCATTCGACATCGGCTTCCCAGTCCTCACCCTCCGAGAACTTCTCCAGGATGCCCACAGTTTGCTGCATCTTTGTGTCGGATTCGTATACTCATCACCAGTTATTGTGTTCCTAACACAGATGAGGCTGCACACAGGGAGGTTAAAGTAACAGTGACCTCAGTCTTTAATAAGAAATTCCAGAGTGAGGAACAGGCCTTCAGGGTCGGCTTATATGTCGTGCTCCCAAGGGATCCCTGGGACTTCAGGGGATGCACTCCCTGGTGGCGGAACATGGGAGTGCATGCTTTACAGGTACACAACAAATGTTATTAACACAAGCATATAAACAGAGGAAAAGGTGAGTTACAAGAAAAGTTGAAGACAACTGCTGTTTGGAAAGTAAAAACAGCTAGCAGAATTATGGTACAGCGTTAAAGAGGAGAAAAAGGAGAACAAATAACAAAACAACAATAAAACCAAAATAGATATGAAATCAGTTCAATTCTCACCTGGGTTAATGTGGTTTTATTTTTTTTCCTCAACTGGCTCCTTTTATGTGCTAAATCCTCGATCCAACTGCCAGAAAATATCCTCATTACTTTTGACAAATGACTTGAATTGGAATTTAACAGATAAAGGAAGGAAAGGCATTACCAAAAAAAGAACACTTAATTGCCTAATCTTCTGCTTCTGGTTTGATCATTGGGCTGTGCATCCTGACCTGTTCAGCATATTGCTGCACAACATTTAACTATATATGTACTTCTTCATTCATTACTCTTTATAAATCCACATTCGGATATTCATCGAGGGAAATTTGGATGAAAAATTGTAGACATTTTTCTTTAAAAGAAAATCAAGCAAGCAACTAATTCCCATTTGTATCACTTAAATCATATTGTAATTAAATTAAATGAAAAACTGCAAAATATGTTTTGAGAACTTAACTGACCACAGGAGAGCACTATACTAAAGGTATGTCTCCACCAAAAGAAATATAGTTTAATTAACCAGTATCTCAGACAGGAAACAGGTACAGACTTACGCTGCACGTTTATTTTAGTTTATGAAACAGACTCCATAGATTTGAATATTATATTCACTGTGAAGTTCATGTTGTTTCTGTTTTAAATGTTGCTTCCGTAACATGTTCAGATCATGTCAATGTTGTAGGTTTTCTCAAGACGTACACTTCAGAATATAACTCCATCACAATATCGGATTCTAATAATCCCTGTTCTGCTTAAAAGAGAAACAGGAAACATTTAATTTAGGAACTAAAGCTAAAAAATCCCAAAGTTGTGTTTCAATAGCAGCTGGAAACTCCTTTTGGAAATATTAAAATTAAATTTAAATAAATTGTTGTCTGTTCTGTTACTACATCTCATTAATCATGAGATGTTGTCCCACACCATCTCTAACCTGGAAGCATTGAGGCTATTTGCAGCACCCAGATTATATCAGTTTTAATGAAAATAGATTTTCCTCTTTGTACTCTTCCAGGATGCTAATATAATTGACTGTTTTGTACAAAACATGCATTTGTTCTTTTTTAAATAGGGTCTATAGCTGCTTCCCTTCTTTCCTATACCCACTAAATCAAATCTCCCGGCTCCCTCAATCCCTTTTCCACTAAATTGATGATCCTCCACCTTCCATTCCTCGCCCCCAGATTCGCTATCAATACAAATGGCGCTGTCCCACTCCCTTTCAAAGCAGCTGTCAAAAAACCCACCCAACCCCAGTGTCCTTGCTAACAATCACGCTAGGGGAGTTTGGACTCCCTCCGCCAGATGGAAGCAGGAGGGGAGCATGCAGAGGGGGAGCGGGAGTTAAAATCCAAGCCTAACTGGGGTCTCATGAATAAATGTAAATCAAGGTTCCACCTTCCAACTCGCAAAACCCTCCCAAATCTCCCTCCATGCTTCTCCTTCTTCGGAAGTCCCTCAGGGTCGTGAATGACTTGCTTCTGCACTAAAAATGAGTTCTCAGGTGACTAATGAGTCCAATGCGGGACCTACAGTCTCTGTCACAGGTGGGGCAGACGGTGGTAGAAGGAACAGGTAGGCGGGGTGCCTGGGATACCGTGCGCTCCTTCTGCTGTCAACGCTTGGCTTCAGCTTGCTCCCGGCGATGAGACTCGAGGTGTTCGACACCTTCCCGGATGCTTTTCCTCCACTTTGAGCGGTCTTGGGCCAGGGATTCCCAGGTGTCAGTGGGAATGTCGCACTTTTTCAAGGAGGCTTTGAGGGTGTCCTTGAAGCGTTTCCTCTGCCCACCTGGGGCTTGCTTGCCATGTAGGAGCTCCGAGTAGAGCGCTTGTTTTGGGAGTCTCGTATCAGGCATGCGGACGATGTGGCCCGTCCAACAGAGCTGTTTGAGCATGGTCAGTGCTTCGATGCTGGGAATATTGGCCTGAGCGAGAACACTGACGTTGATGCGCCTATCCTCCCAGTGGATTTGCAGGATCTTGCGGAGGCAGCGTTGGTGGTACTTCTCCAGTGCCAGTTTTGAGGTGCCTGCTGTACATAGTGCACGTCTCTGAACCACATCGGAGGGCGGGTATCACTACTGCTCTGTAGACCATGAGCTTAGTGCCAGGTTTGAGGTCCTGGTCTTCGAACACTCTCTTCATTAGGCGACCGAAGGCTGCACTGGCAGACTGAAGGCGGTGTTGGACTTCATAATCGACGTCGTCAATGAGTACCATTTTCCATACCTCGGGAGTCAACTGTCAACATAATCGATGTCAACATCTGCGTGCTGTAGTTCGATGACAGAGGATGGGACGACCTTGGATCTGGCCTGGAGGTGGTGGAGGTTGAACAGTTTCCCATTTGTTCTGTAGATTAGCTCCACTCTAGCGGGGAGCTTACTGAGTGTGAGATGGGAGCATTGCAGCAAGGAAGATCGAGAAGAGCGTTGGTGCGATGACACAGCCTTGCTTGACCCCTGACCAAACATGAATTGGGTCTGTGCTGGATCCGTTGGTCAGGATCACGGCTTGCATGTCATCATGAAGCAGGCAGAGGATGGTGACAAACATTTGAGGGCAGCCGAATTTGAGGAGGACGCTCCATAATCCCTCACGGTTGACAGTGTCGAAGGCCTTTGTGAGGTCAAACAAGGCCATGTATAGGGGTTGGTGCTGTTCCCTGCATTTCTCCTTGGTTTGCTGCGCGGTGAAGATCATGTCCATTATGTCCATTAGTGGGCAGAAACTGCAAGACAACTCTGGGAGGGGTTCCTCAGCCACAGGGAGAAGGTGATTGAGGAGGATTCTTATGATGCCTTTCTCTGTGGCAGACAGCAGGAAAACTCCTCTATCGTTACCGCAATCGGACTTGTCACCTTTCTTGAAGATGGTCACAATGACGGCATTTCTGAGATCCCCTGGTATGCTCTCCTCCTTCCAGATAAGAGAAATTATATCATGTATTCGTGCCAATAGTGCTTCTCCGCCATGTTTTAATGCTTCAGCGGGGATTCCATCTGCTCCTGAAGCCTTGTTGTTCTTCAGTTGTCAGATGGCCTTTTCGACCTCATGCCGGGCTGGGGTTGTGCTAAGGTGGTGGTGGATAGCATGCTGCGGGATGGAGCCGAGGACATTCACATCGAAGGCAGAGTCTCGGTTAAGGAGATCTTTGAAGTGCTCTTTCCAGCAGGCACTGACTGCCTCTCTGTCCTTGATGTGTACCTCTCCGTTCTTGGCCAACAGTGGAGTAGAGCCTTGGGTGCTTGGGCCGTAGGTGATCTTGACAGCGCTAACGAATCCTCACATGTTGTAGTTGTCGGCTAGTTGCTGGATCTCCTGCGCTTTCTCCACCCATCATCTGTTCTTTAGGTCGGGAGTTTTTTGTTGAACCTCGACCTTCAGACATCTTTCTTGCTCTCGAGTTGTGTTGCTGTTTCCAGTTCAAGAATGCCTTGCTCTTGCAGCGTATGAGCTCCTGGATCTCGTCGAACCAATCTTGGTGATTCCCGGTCAAGTGAGTGAGCGTCTCTTCACAGGTGCTGATTATGGAGGCCTTGAGGGCAGACCAGGCGCTGTGAACATTCTGCATCTCTGGGTCACTGGGAGTCGTCAGGTTGGCAGTGAGGCGCTGGCTGAATAGGGGTTTCTTAGCAGGGTCTTGGAGTGCTCCAGTGTTAAATTTCCTGCGGCATTGTTTCTGTTGCCATCGCTGTTATGGGGCTACGTTGATGGTGATGACAGAACGGATTAGGCGGCGGTCCATCCAGCAGTCGTCAGCTCCTGTCATGGCGCGGGTGATGTGCACGTCCTTGCGCTCCCTCGCTCGGATGATGACGTAGTCGAGCAGATGCCAGTGCTTGGAGCGAGGGTGTTGCCATGAAGCCTTATATTTGTCTTTCTGATGGAACAAGGTGTTGGTTATGACAAGGCTATGTTCTAATCATTTCGTCAGGAGTAAGGTACCGTTGGAATTGGTTTTCCCTCCCCCCCTCTCTGCCGATCACACCTCCCCAGAGGTCTGTGTCCTTTCCAACTCTGGCATTAAAGTTGCCAAGAAGGATCAACGTGTCGCCCATTGGGACTCGGGACAGGGATTGTTCGAGGCTGGAGTAGAATTGCTCTTTGATCTTGTCTGTAGCTTCCAGTGTTGAGGCATATGTGCTGAAGTTCCAGGCTAGGGTGAGCCGAAAAGTCATGAGGCATTTGTTTATCTCGCAAGGGGATTCTCTGAGATGGCCAACTAGCTCATTTTTGATGGTGAAGCCTACCCCTCTGATTTATCTTTCCAGAAGGTGTAACCACCACCTTGTTCTTTGAGCTGGGCTTCCCCTGCCCACCGGGTCTTGCTTAGGGCGGTGATGTCGACGTCAAAATGTCTGAGTTCCTGGGCAACGATAGCAGTACAGCGTTCCAGTCTGTTGCTGTTGGGTTTGTCCATGAGGATCCTGATGCTCCAGGTCCCGAACTTCATTTTGAAGTGTGGAATGTTTTTTAACGTGAGGTAGCCGTTGCACACTAGCCACCACAAGGGCTTGGCAAAGCAAAATCTTGGTCCAGTGGCAAGGGGATACAAGACGACTGGAGACCAGGCTCTGCTGCATTGATCTAGCACATACACACACGGAGCGGAGGTCGGCGAGGTCCTGAGGTCGGCGAGGTGCGGGATAAGTAGAGGTTGGCGAGGCTCGGAGGTCGGCGAGGCCCGGAGGTGGGAAGAACGGAGGTCGGGGCCGGCGAGGTCGAGGCCCAGGAATGGCACAGCATGGACTAGCAGCAGGACCGGGGTCCACGGAAGGTCGTGAGTCCACCACTGCGTCCTGTGAATCCCAGGGAGAAAGGACCTGTGGGAAGGAGAAAGGAGGATAATAGCAGTATGCGTGTGTGTATGTGCTAGATCCCTCCATGCAGGACTTACCTGACTGACAGTCTGGCGGCTTTTGCGCTGCCCGAGCTGCCTCTGATTCAGGCAGCTAGCTGGCCCACGGGACGTTAATGAGGCCCAACTGTTAAAATGGATGGTCTCCCACTGCAGCTCCCAGGTGCAGCTTTCTGCCAGGTAGTTAACATTTCCTCTCCCACCTCCAACATCCATGTCATCACCTCCCAGATCCATGCCCATTTCTCCTGCAACTCCAAAATAGCCCGAGCTAAAGTCATGAACAACATTCTCTGACTGTGGTACATTATTGCTCCTCGTTCTATCTGCTGTCTCCAACACGGGCAAATCAAAACCCTCTACCAATGTCTCCCCTCTGTTGTCTAGCTCTGTGGGACCCTTACATGGTTCCACTCTTATCTTTCAATCATAGCCACGACATCTCCAGCAATGGTTTTGTTGTGTTCCTAACACAGATGAGGCTGCACACAGGTAGGTTAAAGTAACAGAGATCTCAATCCAGGTAGGTTAAAGTAACAGAGATCTCAATCTTTAATAAGACACTCCAGAGTGAGTAACAGGCCTTAGCGGCCGGCTTATATGCAGTGCTCCCAAGGGATGCTGGGATCCCTTGGGACTTCAGGGGATACGCTCCCTGGTGGCGGAACATGGAAGTGCATGCTTTACAGATACACAACAGGTTTCTCATCCCATCTTTACACGGTCACCACAAGACAGCATCAATTTGTTATGATGATCTGGAATGAACTACCTGAAAGGGTGGTGGAAGCAGATTCAAGAATAACTTTCAAAAATAAATTGGACACATACTTGAAAAGGAAAACATTGCAGGGTAATGTATGCACATAGGTTTGTAGAACTATTGAATTGTGAGTAGCTTAGCCAGTCACGTGATGTTCACAAGACTCAATAAAACCCCAGTCAGTTGGGAACGGCTTCTCTCCTTGCCCCCGCATCATTACCTCTGGTGTCCCCCAAGGATCTATCCTTGGCCCTCTCCTATTTCTCATCTACATGTTGCCCCTTGGTGACATCATCTGGAAACACAGCGTCAGTTTCCACATGTACGCTGATGACACCCAGCTCTACCTCACTACCACTTCTCTCGGCCCCTCCACGGTCTCTAGATTGTCAGACTGCTTGTCCGACATCCAGTTCTGGATGAGCAGAAATTTTCTACAATTGAATATTGGGAAGACCAAAGCCATTGTTTTTGGTCCCCGCCACAAACACCGTTCCCTAGACAATGACTCCATCCCGTTCCCCAACTTCTGTCTGAAGCTGAACCAGACTGTTCGCAACCTTGGTGTCATATTTGACCCCAAAATGAGCTTTTGACCACATATCCACAGTATAACTAAGACTGCCTATTTCCATCTCTGTAACCCGTCGCCACCCTTGCCTCAGTTCATCTGATGTTGAAACCCTCATCCATGCATTTGTTACCTCTAGACGTGACTATTCCAATGCACTCCTGTCTGGCCTCCAACATTCTATCCTACGTAATCTAGAGGTGATCCAAAACTCGGCTACCCGTGTCCTAACTCGCACCAAGTCCCGCTCACCCATCACCTCAATGCTCGTTGACCTACATTGGTTTCCAGTTAAGCAACGCCTCAATTTCCAAAGTCTCATCCTTATTTACAAATCCCTCCATGGCTTCGCCCCTCCCTAGCTCTCTAATCTCCTCCAGCCCCACAACTCCCCACCAACACCCCCTATCCCCGCCACCAACCCCCCCCCCCCCACCCCCGGCCACACCCCACCAGCCCCTCCCCACCACCCCCGGCCACCATCCCACCCCCCACCCCACCCCACCCCCCAAGAAATCTGCGCTCCTCTAATTCTGCGCTCCACCTGAGCATCCCTGATTATAATCGCTCAACCGTTGGTGGCCGTGCCTTCTGTTGCCTCGGCCCCAAGCTCTGGAATTCCCTGCCTAAACCTCGCCGCCTTTCTACCTCTTTTTCCTCCTTCAAGACGCTCCTTAAAACATACCTCTTTGATCAAGCTTTTGGTCACCTGTGCTAATGTCTACTTATGCGGCTTGGTGTCAAATTTTTATCACATAACACTCCTATGAAGCGCCTTGGGACGTTTCACTACGTTAAAAGCGCTATGTAAATACAAGATGTTGTTGTTGGTTTAGAGGATCCACGATGAGACATGCGGTTGTGAACCTCGTGGATGAACAGGCAGAGGACACAAGGACTGCCGAAGTGAAAAATAGACGTATAACACAGATGATTTTTGTGCAGTGCAACCAGTTCCCTAACATTTCCCTGAGATGTCCTTCCATGTCCACTAGAGGGTAGTGTCCTGTGCAGCAGTTCATTCTTTATTCCACATTGTGCTATCAGGATACATGTGGCCTTTAAGATGTGCTGAGGGAAGTACCAGAACCTCGAGGTGTGGGAGGTGTGAAACCTCAAGTACAGAACTGACTCAACAATTTCAGCACCAACTGCAAATAGAATTGTTGAAACATCATACTCTTCCAAGTGGCCAGTATATTTGAATTAATATTTTCCAAACAGCTTTGAGCTGAAATTGGAGTGTGTCACTCCACAATCATCCTCAAACTCGACATTGATTCAGCCCATTACAGCCATTGGTGGATTACAAAGACAAATATCAAACGCAGCCAAGTTTCAAATTAAAACAATGAACTGGCAAATATCTCAAGTGTGGTTCTCAAACAGGACTTGGGTCAGTCTTCCCACAGGTTTCCACTTAGGAAAATTAAGCTGTCTTAAAAAAACACAAGTAATTACAACATGAGGGAAAGAATGGAATTGGAAAATATTAAGATGGTTACCAGAAATGAAACCAAAGAACGAGATTTACAAAGAACGAGATTTTTAAAGTAGTATTCATACACTCTTGATTTGTGATTCATTTGAAGGCCACACAAAGGGGCCAAGTTTCGACCTGAGTGGCTCCTGTTTTTTTGGAGCAACTGGTTTAGAATACAGTATCTTAGAAATTTGAATTCTCAGCATTTAGTTTGCTCCAGTTCTAGTCAGTTAGAACAGTTTCACTTTGGAACAGAATTTTTTTTCAAAAGGGGGCGTGTCCGGCCACTTACGCCTGTTTTCAAAGTTTCGTCAGTGAAAACTTACTCCAACCTAACTTAGAATGGAGTAAGTGAAGATTTTTGTACGTTCGAAAAAACCTTGTCTACACTTTAGAAAATCAGGCGTAGGTTACAAATTAGGCGTAGGGAATGGGGGGGGGGGGGTTTAAAGGGAAGTTTACAAACATTAAACACTTCAGTTTTACAAATAAAGAACCACCATCAATAATAAATGATAAATACATCAATAAATCAACCAATAAATCAATCAAAAAAAATTAATAAAAAATAATTTAAAAAAAAAAATCAATAAATACAACATTTTCTACTTACCGACTGCAGCACCGGGAGTCCTCCAACAGCGTGCTGGGACGGCCCCCCCCAGTGTGTCTCTGTCAGTGTCTCTATCTGTCTGTCTGTGTGTGTGTCTCTCACTCTCTGTCTGTCAGTGTCTGTGTTTCTGACAGCAAGGGGAGGGGGAGAAGGGGGGGGAGAAGAAAGGGGGAGAGGGGGAGAAGGGAGAGAGGATGTAGGGAGGGAAGGAGAGAGGAGGGAGGGAGGGAAGGAGAGAGGGAGGGAAGGAGAGACGGTAGGAGAGAGGAGGGAGGCAGGAGAGAGGAGGGCGGGAAGGAAGGAGGGAGGGAGGGAAGGAGAGAGGAGGAGGGAAGGAAGGAGAGAGGAGGAGGGAAGGAAGGAGAGAGGAGGGAGGAAGGGAGGGAAGGGAGGGAAGGAGAGAGAGGGAGGGAAGGAGAGGAGGGGGGGAAGAGAGAGAAGGAGGCTGAACGGCCGGGCCCAAGACCTCGGGCTGGATTTACAGGTAGGTGGCGTCGGGTCTCGGGGGGGGGGGGTCACGGAGGTCCGGGGGGGGGGAAAAGTCGCGGAGGGGGAAGAGTCGCGGAGGGGGGGGAGAGACAGTCGCGGAGGTCCGGGAGGGGGAGGGGAGGTCGGGTCGCCGGGGGTGGGGGGGGGGGAGCGGGGGTTGGGTCGGGTGGGAGGAGCCTTATTCACGCAGCCCCAGTGAGGCCATTCGGCCAGGGCTAGGGGCTGCGTGCTTCGGGCCCCTCCCACAGTTTTGGGCGCCTGGAGCTACTGCACATGCGCGCCCACTGTAGCGCGCATGTGCAGAGGTCGCCGCACTGTTTTCAGGGCAGGGACCTGGCTCTTCCCCCTACAGCTCGTGCTGCACTGCGCCGAGCTCCAGAGGACCTGCAGGGAGCCGGAGAATAGGTAATTTTTTTTTAGGCGCACTTTCTGGCGCGAAAAACGGCGAAACTTGGGCCCAATGGGTTTGTATCATCACGACAAAGTGAGGTATTTCATTCTCACCTTGAGTGACAGAGGAACCAGGTCTTTCTGGAAAGAAGGTTGGATGGCGAGGACAATATGATCTATTTGACGGGTCAGCTGTGGCTCAGTGAGTAGCATACTTGCCTCTGTGTCAGAAGGTTGTGGGTTCAAGTCCCACTTCCAGCAACTTGAGCACATATATCTAGGCTGACACTCCAGTGCAGAACTGAGGGAGTGCTGTGCTGTCAGAGGTGTTGTCTTTTGGAAGAGACGTTAAACCGAGACCCCATCTGCTCTCTCAGGTGGACGTAAAAGATCCCATGCCACTATTTCGAAGAGCAGCGGAGTTATTCCGTGTGTCCTGGCCAATATTTATCCCTCAATCAACATAATAATGATTATCTGGTCATTATCACATTGCTGTTTGTGGGTTTTGTATTTGTTTAATTCGCTGCCACTTCTCTTCTAGGAATGTCCAACTTGAAGAAGTTCTGCTCTTCCCTCAGACAGGATTTCCATTTGTCTCTTTTACCTTGTTCATCAGTGCCCCTGCCCTTCCTTAAATATTTGTTAAATATTTTGAACTTTTCCAGTTTTAACAAAGGGTCACAGACCTGAAACATTAACTTTGCTTCTTCCACAGATGCAGCTTGACCTGCTGAAATTTCCAGCATTTTCTGTTTTTATTTCAGATTCCATCATCTGCAGTATTTCGCTTTTGTGTTTGTGAGAGCTTGCTGTGCCCAAGTTGGCTGCCACATTTCCCACAACACTCCAAAAGTACTTCATTGGCTGTAAAGTGCTTTGAGATGTCCAGTGACCGTGAAACTATGTAGTTCCAAATGGCTGGAACAAGTGGTAGATCATACCGATCAGATGAATCAATTTGTGGCCACCAAATTGGGGAAGTCAAAAAGACAAATTAAAAGGTACTTTGACAAGAACGGATGTCCCTTTGAATATCAGATAGGAAACTCAGTAATGATTCCAAATTATGGGAAAAAGAAGCATGCCTTTGAGCCCAGGTGGTGGGGACCGCATACGATTATAGACCAATTGAACCCCACGGTTTATTTGATTCAGTTACCGGGAAAAAGGGCGTTAAGTACAAGAAATGGTTTCACATTAATCAGTTAAAAATTGTCAAAAAGAGTAAATACTATACTGATCTTGTTCCCCACAGCCCATGATTGTCGGGACGACACTGAGGCCGAGCCGAGGGAAGATGGAGGAGCGGGAGCTGCAGCATGACTTACGAACATCATCAATGTGCTTCGAGAAGCGACGGTGCACTGAAGATACAGGAAGGGGAGGGTCTCCGTAGGAGAGGTTATTGTACTGTAGTAAATCCCCTACATGTGGCGTGGGGACCGAGTCAGGCCATCCACTTTTTTCTCTCCAAGTTTAAAACCCATTATACAGCAGTCATCCACCTCACAGAAACGTAAACAGCAGAGCTCACAATTTGCTTTCCCACCCATCTTTGTATCAGCAGCAAACTTGGCTACATTACACTCGGCCCCTTCATTCAAGTCATTAATATAGATTATAAATAATTGAGGACGCAGTACCGATCCCTGCTGTTTGCTAACCGGAAAATGTCCCATTTATCCCGATTCTCTGTTTTCTGTTAGTTAGCCAATCCTCAATTCATGCTTAATATATTACCCCCAACCCCCAATCTTGTGCAGTAACCTTTTATGTGGCACCTTATCGAATGCCTTCTGGAAATCCAAATACACCACATCCACTAGTTCCCCCTTATCCATCCTGCTCGTTACATCCTCAAAGAACTCCAGAAAATTTGTCAAACATGATTTCCCTTTCATAAAACCATGCTGACTCTGCTTGATTGAATTATGCTTTTCCAAATGTCCTGCTACTGCTTCTTTAATAATAGACTCCAGCATTTTCCCAATGACAGATGTTAGGCTAACCGGTCTATAGTTTCCTGCTTTCTGTCTGCCTCCTGTTTTAAATCGGAGTGTTACATTTGCAGTTTTCCAATCCACTGGGACCTCCCCAGAATCCAGGGAATTTTGGTAGATTACAACCAATGCATCCACTGACTCTGCAGCCACTTCCCTTAAGACCCTAGGATGCAGGCCATCAAGTCCAGGGGACTTGTCCACCTTTAGTCCCATTATTTTACCAAGTACTATTTCTTTAGTGATAGTGATTGTATTAAATTCCTCCCTCCCTATAGCCTCTCGATTATCCGCTATTTAGATGTTTTTAAAGAGTCTTCTACTTTGAAGACAGATACAAAATATTTGTTCAATGTCTCTGCCATTTCCCTGTTCCGTATTATTAATTCCCCACTCTCATCCTCTAGGGGACCAGCATTTACTTTAGCCACTCTTTTCCTTTTTATGTACCTGTAGAAACTCTTACAATCTGTTTTTATATTTCGTGCTAATTTACTTTCATATATGGGCTCAATTTTCCCCAGTGAATTGCGGCATTTTTTTTTGAGCAGGCTGCTCTTTTTGTCCGAAGTTGAAAAACCAGTTTCCCCAATCAATTTGCACCAGTGTAAGTCAGTTCGTTACGATTTTTTTTAGGTGAGTTTGTTTTCAGCCAAAGGGGGCGTAACCTGCCACTCGGGCCAATTCTGGTCATGTAGGGAAGTTTGGCCAGCTGAGAGTTACTCCAGTTCTGCTTAGGCCAGCGTGTGCGGTCTCTGCAGAAAAACTTTCCCTAGAGTTAAGGAAATCAGCACAGGAAAGGAAATCAGCACAGCAGATGCCCGGACACACTACATAGCAGCAACTTATCGCCAACCCCGCCCAAAGGATGTCCAGTCCTATTTTCAGTCCCCGGTTCACTCACACAGAGAGACAGACGGACAGACAGACAGACAAAAAAAAATCCGGGGACCGAGAATTTGAGGCGCGATGTAGATCATGTCTATTGTGCCCCTTAGTGGGTGGAATCCGCGTTGCGACTCTGGGAGGAATTCTTCAGCCACAGGGGGAAGGTGGTTGAGGAGGATTCTTGCGATGACTTTCCCTGTGGCAGACTGCAGGGAAACTCCTCTGTAATTACCGCAATCGGGCTTGTCCCCTTTCTTGAAGATGGTCATGATTGCAGCATCTCTGAAATCCCCTGGTATGCTCTCCTCCTTCCAAATAAGAGAAATGTGTTCATGGATTCGTGCCAATAGTGCTTCGCTGCCTTGTTTTAGTGCTTCGGCAGGGATTCCATCTGCTCCTGAGGCCTTGTTGTTCTTCAGTTGTTGGATGGCCTTTTCTACCTTATGCCAAGCTGGGGTTCTGCTAAGGTGGTGGTGGGTAGCATGCTGCGGGATGGAGTCGAGGACACTCGCGTCGAAGACAGAGTCTCGGTGAAGGAGATCTTCGAACTGCTCCTTCCAGCGGGTACTGTTCCTCTGTCCTTGATGTGTAACCCTCCGTTCTTGGCCCACAGTGGGGTAGGTCCTTGGGTGCTTGGGCTGTACGTGTTCTTGACTGCGCTAAAGAATCCTCGCACGTCATGGTTGTCGGCTAGTTGCTGGATCTCCTGCACGTTCTCTACCCACCATCTGTTCTTTAGGTCACGAGTTTTTTTTGTTAGCCCTCGGCCTTCAGACATCTGTAGAGCTGCTTTCTTGCTCTCGAGTTGTGTTGCTATTTCCAGTTCAAAAATGTCTTGTGCTTGTGGCTTATTAGCTCCTGGATCTCCTGGTCGCTTTCATCGAACCAGTCTTGGTGTTTCCTGGTCAAGTGAGTGAGCGTCTCTTCACAGGTGCTGATTATGGAGGCCTTGAGGGCAGACCAGGTGCTGTGGACACTCTGCGTCTCTGACTCACTGGGAATTGCCAGGTTGGCAGTGAGGCGTTGGCTGAATAGGGCTTTCTTAGCAGGGTTTTGGAGCGCTCCAGTTTTGATTTTCCTGCGGCATTGTTTCTGTTGCTGCCGCTGTTTTGGGGCTACATTGATGGAGATGACAGAATGGATTAGGTGGTGGTCCGTCCAGCAGTCATCAGCTCCTGTCATGGCGTGGGTGCTGCACACGTACTTGCGGTCCCTTGCTCGGATGATGACGTAATCTAGCAGATGCCAGTGCTTGGAGCGAGGGTGTTGCTATGAAGTCTTGTACTTGTCTCTCTGATGGAACAAGATGTTGGTTATGACAAGGTCATGTTCTAAGCATTTTGTCAGGAGGAGGGTACTGTTGGAGTTGAATCCTACGAATCACGGAGAGAGGATTGTGGAAAGCAGAAAGGAGGACAGTAGGAGTATGTTTGTGTGTATATACTAGGCCTATGCAGCAGAGCCTGGTCTTCAGTCGTCTTGGATCCCCTTGTCACTGGACTAAGACCTTGCTCTGTCAAGCCAGTGTGGTAGCTAAGGCCACCCCACATTAAAAGAATACACACAGGCATGTTCCACCTTTTAAGATGAAGTTCGGGATCTGGAACGTCAGGACCCTCATGGACAACCCCAACAGACCGGAATGTACTGTTATCGTTGCCCGGGAACTCAAAACGTTTCGATGTAGACATCGTCACCCTAAGCGAGACCTGGCAGGCAGGGGAAGACCAGCTCAAGGAACATCGTGGTGGTTACACCTTCTTCTGGAAAGAAGGTAAACCAAAAGGAGAATGTTGCCTCCATGGGGTGGGCTTCGCCATAAAAAATTAGCTAGTTGGCCATCTCAGAGACTTCCCTTGCGGGTTAAATGAACGCCTCGTGACCCTTTGGCTCACTCTAACCTGGAACCAGTGCGTTACGGTCATCAGTGTGCATGCCCCAACACTGGAAGCTACAGAGACCAAAGAGGAATTCTACTCCAGCCTTGAAGAATGCCTGTCCCAAGTCCCAACAGACGAGAAGCTGATCCTCCTTGGTGACTTTAACGCCAGTGTTGGAAAGGACATAGATCTCTGGGGAGCTGTGATCGGCAGAGAGGGGGCAGGGAAAACCAGCTCTTACGGTGGGGATGTATTTATATAGCGCCTTTAATGTAGTGAAACATCCCAAGGCACTTCACAGGAGTATTATGCGACAAGACGTCTGACACCGAACCGCACAAGTACAAATTAGCGCAGATAACCAAAAGCTTGGTGAAAGAGGTATGTTTTAAGGAGCGTCTTGAAGGAGGAAAGAGGTGTATAGGCAGGGAGTTCCAGAGCTTGGGGCCTAGACAACAGAAAGCACGCCACCAGTAGTTGAGCGATGACAATCAGGAATGCTCAGAAGGGCAGAATTAGAGGAGCGCAGCCATCTCGGGGGCGGGGGGTTGTGGGGCTGGAGGAGATTAGAGAGAAAGGGAGGGGCGAGGCCATGGAGGGATTTGAAAATAAGGATGATGATTTTGAAATCGAGGTGTTGCTTAACCGGAAGCCAATGTAGGTCAGCGAGCACAGGGGTGATGGGTGAACGGGACTTGGTGCAAGTTAAGACACGGGCAGCCGAGTTTTGGATCACCTCTAGTTTACGTAGAGTAGAATGTGGTCGGCCAGCCAGGAGTGCATTGAAATAGTCATGTCTAGAGGTAGCAAAGGGAACAGTCTGGTTCAGCCCCAAACAGGAGTTGAGGAGATGGCTGGAGTCAGTGCCTAGGGAATGGATTGTGACCCAGAATTTGCTGGAGTGGGACATCTCGTGGTGTGTCCCTTTTGTTAGATTTTTTTCCTCACCCTCCAAATCTAAAAAAAATATGTGCTGCAAATTACTGGAACTGCGAGCTGATAGTGAGGTCAAAGGGGCATCTGGGACCTTGGTTTAAAAAAAAAGTACTATACAGTATAAGATTGTTTCATATTATTTGTGCTCTTTTTCAATGCACGCTCTATCTTGTAAACCAGTCCAGAAAAATCCTCAAGTTCCAGGAAATGACTGGTTCATTTTTCAGCCTTTGCACCTCAACAGATCGCCTGACACTGGAATATTACTCAGTTTTAAACCAACTGCTTCAACATCTTCATGAATTGCAGTATGGATTCACTTTCTCTGGATCAGCATTTCACTATTGGTGAATGCTGACTTGATTTTCCCTCTGTTGGTCCACACAGTGCTCTTTACAAAGCCGAATACTTTGCAGATTGTGGCTTGCGATTTTCCTTTATGGAATCATACGTCATGCAGAATTCGCACTACAATAGGCTATCTTTCAATTAGCCTCAGCTTGAATGCCATCTTTGTTTACGAGTTAGTCCTGATAGATTGTTCTTAAGTAGTAGAAGAGCTGATTTACATTGAACAAAATTGGGTATTGCCATTGAGATCACTAAACCCAGGGGGTTATTGCAGTGACGTTATACTGTATGTGGCTATGTAGCACAAAATAATTGTGCACAAATCACAAACAGAACTAATCACATATCATAGAATCATAAAAGATTACTGCACAGGAGGCTGCCATTCGGCTCATCGTGTCTGTACCGGTCATGCCTAATTTAATAGTTTTATAACACAAAAACAATTATTAACATTCTGCAATGCAACTAATTTCCCTGTAGAGTTAGAATTAAAACAATACATTTACATGGAAAAATTTAAGAAGTGATGATAATTAAGCTATTGGATTTTAGTGAACAAGTTGTTCCTTTAACTGAAGGAATGGGTTATTTGGTGCTTTGCATTTTAAGTAATGGAGGATGTACTAATGATAAACATTCTGGCCGACAGCTAACATTCAAAATTCTCCTAATCCTATCAATTTTCAATAATTATATTTGAAACATTTAATTCCCACATTTGGGCTTTCTAATCTTTGCAGGACACGAGAAATGCAGCTCACCTTGGAGAGCTCCAGAAGTGACAATATAACCAGACATGAGTCAGGAGTGATTTGTTTTATTGAAAATCTACAAATACAATTTTACAATATTCCATGTGCAGTTGAGGCTTTGAAAATAGTTTCTATAATGCAAAGTGAATGCAGATACATTGCAAACTTAGATTGTACCCCTCATAATAGACGGATTCTTTATTAAAATCGGCATAATTTGCACATGCCAAATCCAAATGCCTGCCCAATAAACTTGACTGAAGCCACAAAGGTTGTGCATGTCATTTGGCATGTCAACAAACACTGACATCTTTTTGTTGCTCATCATCTATAAAGTTAATAACCCATTTGCCTCTTCAGTCTGCATCGCTTCAACTGTTCATTGATGCTGCTTTGCTTTAGTACAAGCAGATAAGCATCAAAAGGTGGAAAAGTGCACCATCTCCAGTGCCTCCGCATTATTAGTTTAATACTGGGAAAAAAAATCATTTGTATAAAATACAGTATAGACAAAATTAAGAACACATACATCATTCATTTGGAGACTGTTCAGCCAATTCCAGCAATAAACAGTGTCATGAAATTCCAGTGTTTAGAAACTTTATTCTCCAAAAGAGAAAAAAAAACACAAAACATCTTTACTAATCAAAATTGTGTGAAAAGATTTTAACAGGACTCACATATTATTTTAAATTAAAACATTTACATTTGATTATTTGTTGAAAAGGCAGCTACTTGGGATGCCTGCTGTGCCAATTATTGCTTTACTGTACAGTAGTTACATTCAATAATTCTATTCCAGTCTTTGATCAAACATTCTGATCATGAGACAATTTATTAGTCTGCACAAATCAGGTTCACACAAACACTTAAAAAAAAATTAAACTATCAAGCCTTCCAATTGAGCAAGCCTCTGACCTGCTCCAATCTGGAGAGACTTTTCTGCTAGGAGGAATGAGGAAACAAAATCTATTATAATATAAAAATCTATATGGTGGAATTTGTGAATTCTATTTTATTTCATAAAAATATACTCTGTTGTCTGCACACTTAATCCTCACAAAAGACTCGAACTATGCTCGACATGAGCTGTCCCCCAGCAAGGCTGCAACCTAAAAAATATATAAAAATACCACACCTAAAAGGTTAAATCAGTACAACCTGCGCCCAGGGTTATGTACAGTGTGATTCAAAGATAGCTAACGTAAGAAGTGTATCTATATTTACATTATAAATAGTTACCATAATAGTAATTACATGAATATTGCTACCGCCAAGTGCTGGTATAAAATGGAATGTCAAATATTTTGTTAATTTTTTTCCACACTGCGTTTTCCATCAATGATTACTTCGTGCCAAACTGCCAGAAAGAGGACTCGTCACTTGACTATTTGTTTTTCACCGAAGCCATGTGGATGGAACCCACTGAGGTTCTGTGTCAAGTTTGTTTATGAGGCGAATTAACTCCTGGTATGCCTTTTCCAAGTCCGTATTAACAATAGCTGCATCAAAATAGTGACCATAGTTTTGCTCCATTTCCCTGGCCTTTTCTATGATGTCCCGTAGATCTTCAGGCTGCAACACAAAAATGAAAAGGTCCAGTACAGAAATAGCTGCAGCCTTTATATGAACAGCAGACACAGCAAAAGTTATTTGTGCTATGTTACATGAGCTCACTAAAGGGCAGATTAGAAATTGTTAGGAGACATTTGATGGAAAGTTAAATGTGTTCACTCAACTGCAGCCTCAGTTGCTGCAGCACACCACCTGTGCTAACTTTTTTTCTGTTTCTTGGTCAAGCCATTCAATAGGCACCTCACAGGCGTTGAGTAATTCATCTGAAGCAGAAACACCTGACACTACCTCATATTGCAGAAAGAGATTTTTTTTTTTATATCAATCTATTACTGAAATGTACATCATTTTTTAAATACATATCTTTATCCCCGAATCGTTTTCCATGATCCATTTAATATATTCTCCTCTCTGCACCCGCCCTCCCCATCTGGTGTGCAGATATACAACTGCGTCCATTTTTATTGTGCCAGCTGTGTGGAAAATTTAAGGAGGCGCAGGTATGCGATTGCAAGAGTCCCTGTTGGTCGGGGATTTAATCAGATCTGCTACATTGGTCTGTGCGTGGTCAGGGGTCTAACTTCTATTGGTGATCAGATTAGATCCTTGACCAACACAGTGACGTCTACAACTGCAGTCACGCACATCCTTCAGAGAGAACCGATGCACAAAACGTTACCACACGTAACACCTTACTTAAACCCACCAAAGAGAAGCAAAGTTTAAAGGGAGCAGCTTCTGGTAGTGTAGAGCAGAAAAAACTTTGATGATTTAGAAAATTTTTGATGAAGGATAATTAACTTATTTTCAGCATAGAAACATAGAAAATAGGTGGAGTAGGCCATTCGGCCCTTCGAGCATGCACCACCATTCAATAAGATCATGGCTGATCATTCACCTCAGTACCCCTTTCCTGCTTTCTCTTCATACCCCTTGATCCTTTTAGCCATAAAAGGGCCATATCTAACTCCCTCTTGAATATAGCCAATGAACTTGCATCAACTCCTCCTGCGGTAGAGAATTCCGCAGGTTAACAACTCTGAGTGAAGAAGTTTCTCCTCATTTCAGTCCTAAATGGCTTACCCCTTATCCTTAGACTGTGTCCCCTGGTTCTGGACTTCCCCAACATCGGGAACATTCTTCCTGCATCTAACCTGTCCAGTCCCGTCAGAATTTTATGTTTCAATGAGATCCCCACACATCCTTCTAAACTCATCAATGCAGGCCCAGTCGATCCAGTCTCTCCTCATATGTCAGTCCTGCCATCCCGGGAATCAGTCTGGTGAACCTTTGCTGCATTCCCTCAATAGCAAGAACGTCCTTCCTCAGATTAGGAGACCAAAACTGAACACAATATTCCAGGTGAGGTCTCACCAAGGCCCTGTACAACTGCAGTAAGACCTCCCTGCTCCTATACTCAAATCCCCTAGCTATAAAGGCCAACATACCATTTGCCTTCTTCACCGCCTGCTGTACCTGCATGCCAACGTTCAATGACTGATGTGCCATGACACCCAGGTCTGGTTGCACCTCCCCTTTTCCTAATCTGCCACCATTCAGATAATATTCTGCCTTTGTGTTTTTGCCACCAAAGTGGATAATGTCACATTTATCCACATTATACTGCATCTGCCATGCATTTGCCCACTCACCGAACCTGTCCAAGTCACCCTGCAGCCTCTTAGCGTCCTTCTCACAGCTCACACCACCACCCAGATTAGTGTCATCTGCAAACTTGGAGATATTACACTCAATTCCTTCATCTAAATCATTAATGTATATTGTAAATAGCTGGGGTCCCAGCACTGAGCCCTGTGGCACCCCACTAGTCACTGCCTGCCATTCTGAAAAGGACCCGTTTATCCCGACTCTCTGCTTCCTGTCTGCCAACCAGTTCTCTATCCACATCAGTACATTACCCCCAATACCATGTGCTTTAATTTTGCACACCAATCTCTTGTGTGGGACCTTGTCAAAAGCCTTTTGAAAGTCCAAGGTTCTCCCTTGTCCACTCTACGAGTTACATCCTCAAAAAATTCTAGAAGATTTGTCAAGCATGATTTCCCTTTCATAAATCCATGCTGACTTGGACCGATCGTGTCACTGCTTTCCAAATGCGCTGCTATTGCATCTTTGATAATTGATTCCCCCTGCTATATTAGTTTAGCCCCTCCCCAACAGCATTAGCAAACACTCCCCCTAGGACATTGGTTCCAGTCCTGCCCAGGTGCAGACCATCCGGTTTGTACTGGTCCCACTTCCCCCAGAACCGGTTCCAATGTCCCAGGAATTTTAATCCCTCCTTTTTGCACCACTCTCTAAGCCACGTATTCATCTGAACTATCCTGCGATTCCTGCTCTGACTAGCATGTGGCACTGGTAGCAATCCTGAGATTATTACCTTTGAGGTCCTACTTTTTAATTTAACTCCTAGCTCCCTAAATTCAGCTTGTAGGACCTCATCCTGTTTTTTTACCTATATCGTTGGTACCTATATGCACCACGACAACTAGCTGTTCACCCTCCCCCTCCAAAATGTCCTGCAAACGCTCCGAAATATCCTTGACCCTTGCACCAGGGAGGCAACATACCATCCTGGATTCTCGATTGCGGCCGCAGAAACGTCCATCTGTTCCCGTTACAATAGAATCCCCTACCACTATAGCTCTTCCACTCTTTTTCCTGCCCTCCTGTGCAGCAGAGCCACCCATGGTACCATGAACTTGGCTGCTGCTGCCCTCCCCTGATGAGTCATCCATCCCAACAGCACCCAAAATGGTGTATCTGTTTCAGAGGGGGATGATTGCAGGGGACCTCTGCATTACCTTCCTTCCACTGCTCTTCCTTTTGGTCACCCATCCCCTATCTGTTTGTGTAATCTTTACCTGCGGTATGACCAACTCACTAAACGTGCTATTCACGACATCCTCAGCATCACAGATGCTCCAGAGTGAATCCACCCGCAGCTCCAGTGCCGCAATGCAGTCTGTCAGGCGCTGCAGCAGGATACACTTCCCACACATCTAGTCGTCAGGGACACTGGAAGTGTCCCTGAGTTCCCACATAGCACAGGAAGAGCATGACACGTGTCTGAGCTCTCCTGCCATGACTTAACCCCTATATTAACCTAATGTGGCAACAACAATGATAAAGGTTACCTACTGATAAAGGAAAAGAAAAACTACTCACCAATCACCAGTCAATCACTTACCCCCTTGGCTGTGACATCACCCTTCGATTTCTTTCTACTTCTTTTTTGCCTCCTCACCCTGCTGCAGCTGCACCAGCTGGCCTTCTCGACGACTGTTGGGCCTTTTAGACGTCTTGCTCCGCCTCCCGACTTACCACTAGCCGCCCGACGACTGTTGGGCCTTTTATAGGCTTCCTCGACGTCCCGCTCTGCCTCCCGACAACTTTTGGGCCTTTTATAGGCCTCCTCGACGTCCCGCTCTACCTCCCGACTCACCGCTAGCCTCCCGACAACTGTTGGGCCTTTTATAGGCTTCCTCGACGTCCCGCTCCGCCTCCCGACTCACCGCTAGCCTCCCGACAACTGTTGGGCCTTTTATAGGCTTCCTCGACGTCCCGCTCCGCCTCCCGACTCACCGCTAGCCTCCCGACGACTGCTGGGCCTTTTATAGGCTTCCTCGACGTCCCGCTCTACCTCCCGACTCACCGCAAGCCTCCCGACTCACCACATATGATAGAACTCTTGATAGACTTGATTAACTGCAAATTTATGATAATGTGATGTGACGCGAGATTGGAAGTGCTATAACCAGACTGGAATCATGTGCACTGCATTGTGTGGAAGTTGTTGAATATTTTGAATTCTAACTTTGTTTGAATTGGATCCTGGAGAATCAGACGTCTTCCAGTCAATAATATGGACTGTACATTCACAGCACTGTTAACCAAGCAGTGTCTCCTTGGATGCATATAACTCTTCTGTGGTTGAATTGTGGTCCTTTGTACCTGTCCACACATTGAACTATTCTATGAGATGCTGGTTAACAGTAAGGACATCAGCCACAATCAAACTGGCAATCTTGCCTTCAGGAGGGAATCGCAGACTTAAATTTAAGCTCAAAATGGGTTGCAATACTTGTGATTTTGTTTCAGAATATTTTAGTCCCAATTATATCAATGGAATTTGCCACTCTCATAAAAAGCTTAAAACACACTAATAATTTGAATTGCAATATCTTATGCCCAAAACATTATCTGTGCAACCTTTCAAGGACTTTTCAATCGTACAAATTCTTACAGCTGTCAGTCTTCCATTTATAAAATATTGACACAATAGTCAGCAATTAACCAAAATCCTTGTGTGTTATTCAGGCCTCCCAACCACCGTTTTTATTTTGACAATACAGATGAGTGGGGAACTGGCTTAAAATAACTCAACTCTGAAAAAACAAGGATCAGTGGATGCAGTCATTAAGTCAAAGTGCTTCATTGATCTGTCAATTAACAGCAAGCACTAATGCTGTTCCTGAACAGGAGTAGGCCATTCAGCCCCTTGACCCCATTCTGCATTCCGTTAGATTATGACTGAACTGTACCTCAACTCCATTACCCACCTGTGTTCCATATTCTCTAATACCTGCAACCAACAAAACTCTACCGGTCTCAGTCTTGAAAATTTCAATTGACCTAGCATCCTCAACCTTTTGGGGAAGAGTGTTCCACATTTCCACTACCTTTTATGTGAAAAAGTGCTTCCTGATTTCACTCCTAAAAGACTTGGCACTAGTTTTAAGATTACAGCATCTTATTCTGGATTCCTCCACCAGAGGAAATAGTTCCTATGGGCCCAAATTTGGCCCTCCGGATTTTTCGGCACACCTCCGAGAGCCCCCCCGCCAACATTTTACCTCAGAAGCAACGGCAAAAAAAATCCGTCCGATCACGGCCGATTCTCGGGCTGTCTGTGGAGCTGGCATGGCACAGAGGAAAAATAGGGGGGGGCGGAGCTAGGTCCCGGCGCTGAAAACAGTGCCGGGACCTCTGCACATGCGCACGAGTCTGCGCGCACGTGCTGTAGCTCCTGGCAGGCCGGTTCGGCAAACGTGCGCTTCAGGCTGTGTTGGAGGGGCCGAAGCACGCTGCCCCAAGCCCCAGCCGAGTGGCCTGCCGCACACTCTGATATCGAAGGATCACAGTCCGGTGCGAGCATCGACTTAGTGCAGAGCCAGGATGCAAGGAGAATTCACAGGACACCGAGGAGGAGAGCATTGACAGCCAAAAGTGCCCAGTGTGTGAGGTCGTCTTCCTGCTCAACCTGGAGGACTTTGATTTCGAGCAGCACGTTGTGAAGCACTTTGTTTACGAGTGCCCAGTGTGCCAAAGGACCTTTCCAGAGAACAGACAAGCTGCCTATGAAGACTATGTGCAGTCCCATTTTATGGCAGCCAACTGAGGGGCAAACAACAAACCAGTTCGAGTTCTACTTTATAGCCGAGCCCAGCCTTTCCTCTCCCTCCCCACCCTCCCAATGCCGCCGAGACCAGCCTTTCCTCTCCCTCCCCACCCTCCCAATGCTGCCGAGACCAGCCTTTCCTCTCCCTCCCCTCCGCCCCGTTTAATCCTTTCCTGCATTTGTGTACACTTTTAGTCCCGTTGCCATCAAAACCTTTCTCCACACCTTTATTACTCCTAGATTTAATTTCTCTTTTGCATTCCTTGCTGTCCTTTCAACTTATCACATCCCTAAACTCTAAATTGCCCCGAACACCAAATCGTCCCAAACTCGACTGCACATATCTTGACTTGCGCTAAGTCTCATTTGCCCCTCATCTCTGTCCTGGTTAGCCTGCACTGGTTCTCAGTCTCCAAACTCATTGAATTTTAAATCCTTCATCCTCATCTATAAAATTGATCCATAACTCATCCTTGTATCACCTCCACAATTTTCTCTAGCCTCGCTTCCCCTGCCTTGTCTCTAGCATTCTGTGCATCTTCCAGTACTCTGGCATCCTGTGCATTCCCCCATCCAACTTCAGCTGCCTTAACCCATCAAGTCTGGGAGGTCACCACCTATACAATCAGGACTGGTTTGACATATCTGGTGCTTATTTCAAGGATTAAAAAGTAGGACCTTAAAGGTCGCAATCTCAGGATTGCTACCAGTGCCACGTGCTAGTCAGAGTAGAAATAGCAGGATAGTTAAAATGAATACGTGACTTGAGGAATGCTGCAAGAGGGAAGGATTCAAATTCCTGGGACATTGGAACCGGTTCTGGAGGAGGTGGGACCAATACAACCTGACGGTCTGCACCTGGGCAGGACCGGAACCGATGTCCTAGGGGGAGCATTTTCTAGTGCTGTTGGGGAGGGTTTAAATTAATATGTCAGGGGGATGGGAATCTATGCAGGGAGACAGAGGGAAGTAAAATGGGGGCAGAAGCAAAAGATCGAAAGGAGATAAGTAAAAGTGGGGGGGGGGGGCCAAGAAATCAAAGGCAAAAAACAAAAAGGGCCACATTACAACATAATTATAAAATGACAAAGAGTTTTAAAACAACAAGCCTGAAGGCTCTGTGTCTCAATGCGAGGAGCATTCATAACAAGGTGGATGAATTAACTGCGCAGACAGCTGTTAATGGATATGATGTAATTGGGATTGCGGAGATATGGCTCCAAGGTGACCAAGGCTGGGAACTCAACATCCAGGGGTATTCAATGTTCAGGAAGGATAGACAGAAAGGAAAAAGAGGTGGGGTAGCATTGCTGGTTAAAGAGGAGATCAACGCAATAGTAAGGAAGGACATTATAGCTTGGTTGAAGTGGAATCTGTATGGGTAGAGCTGCGGAATACCAAAGGGCAGAAAACGCTAGTGGGAGTTGTGTACAGACCACCAAACAGTAGTAGTGAGGTCGGGACAGCATCAAACAAGAAATTAGGGTTGCGTGCAATAAAGGTACAGCAGTTATCATGGGTGACTTTAATCTACATTTCGATTGGGCTAACCAAACTGGTAGCAATACGGTGGAGGAGGATTTCCTGGAGTGTATAAAGGATGATTTTCTAGACCAATACGTCGAGGAACCAACTTGAGAGATGGCCATCCTAGACTGGATATTGTGCAACAAGAGAGGATTAATTAGCAATCTTGTTGTGCGAGGCCTCTTGGAGAAGAGTAACCATAATATAGTAGAATTCTTCATTAAGATGGAGAGTGTTACAGTTAATTCAGACACTAGGGTCCTGAACTTAAAGAAAGGTAACTTCGATGGTATGAGATGTGAATTGGCTAGGATAAACTGGCAAATGATACTTAAAGGGTTGACGGTGGATAGGCAATGGCAGACATTTAAAGATCACATGGATGAACTTCAACAATTGTACATCCCTATCCCTGTCTGGCGTAAAAATAAAACGGGGAAGGTGGTTCAACCATGGCTAACAAGGGAAATTAGGGATAGTGTTAAATCCAAGGAAGAGGCATATAAATTGGCCAGAAAAAGCAGCAAACCTGAGGACAGGGAGAAATTTAGAATTCAGCAAAGGAGGACAAAGGGTTTAATTAGGAGGGGGAAAATAGAGTATGAGAGTAAGCTTGCAGGGAACATAAAAACTGACTGCAAAAGCTTCTATAGATATGTGAAGAGAAAAAGATTAGTGAAGACAAATGTAGGTCCCTTGTAGTCAGAATCAGGTGAATTTATAATGGGGAACAAAGAAATGGCAGACCAATTGAACAAATACTTTGGTTCTGTCTTCATTAAGGAAGACACAAATAACCTTCTGGAAATACTAGGGGACCGAGGGTCTAGTGAGAAGGAAGAACTAAAGGAAATCCTTATTGGTCAGGAAATTGTGTTAGGGAAATTGATGTGATTGAAGGGCGATAAATCCCCATGGTCTGATCGTCTGCATCCCAGAGTACTTAAGGAAGTGGCCCTAGAAATAGTGGATGCATTGGTGGTCATTTTCCAACATTCTATCGACTCTGGATCAGTTCCTATGGATTGGAGGGTAGCTAATGTAAAAAAGGAGGGAGAGAGAAAACAGGTAATTATAAACCGGCTAAGCCTGACATCAGTAGTGGGGAAAATACTAGAATCAATTATTAAAGATGTAATAGCAGCACATTTGGAAAGCAGTGACAGGATCGGTCCTGGATTGAAAAAAGGGAAATCATGCTTGACAAATCTTCTAGAATTTTTTGAGGATGTAACTAGTAGAGTGGACAAGGGAGAACCAGTGGATGTGGTGAATTTCAAAAGGCTTTTGACAAGGTCCCACACAAGAGATTGGTGTGCAAAATTAAAGCACATGGTATTGGGGGTAATGTATTGACGTGGATAGAGAACTGGTTGGCACACAGGAAGCAAAAAGTAGGAATAAACGGGTCCTTTTCAGAATGGCAGGCAGTGACTAGTGGGGTACCGCAAGGTTCAGTGCTGGGCCCCCAGCTATTTACAATATACATTAATGATTTGAACGAAGGAATTGAATGTAATATCTCCAAGTTTGCAGATGACACTAAGCTGGGTGGCAGTGTGAGCTGTGAGGAGGATGCTAAGAGGCTGCAGGGTGACTTGGACAGGTTAGGTGAGTGGGCAAATGCATGGCAGATGCAGTATAATATAGATAAATGTGAGTTTATCCACTTTGGTGGCAAAAACAGGAAGGCAGATTATCTGAATGGTGACAGATTAGAAAAAGGGGAGGTGCAACGAGACCTGGGTGTCATGGTACATCAGTTATTGAAAGTTGGCATGCAGGTACAGCAGGCGGTGAAGGCGGCAAATGGTATGTTGGCCTTCATAGCTAGGGGATTTGAGTACAGGAGCAGGGAGGTCTTACTGCAGTTGTACAGGGCCTTGGTGAGACCTCACCTGGAATATTGTATTCAGTTTTGGTCTCCTAATCTGAGGAAGGACGTTCTTGCTATTGAGGGAGTGCAGCGAAGGTTCATCAGACTGATTCCCGGGATGACAGGACTGACATATGAAGAAATACTGGATTGACTAGGCTCATATTCAATGGATAGAAGAATGAGAGGGGATCCCATAGAAACATATAAAATTCTGACGGGATTGGACAGGTTAGATGCAGGAAGAATGTTCCCGATGTTGGGGAAGTCCAGAACCAGGGGTCACAAGTCTAAGGATAAGGGGCAAGCCATTTAGGACCGAGATGAGGAGAAACTTCTTCACTCAGAGAGTAGTGAACCTGTGGAATTCTCTACCACAGAAAAGTTGTTGAGGCCAGTTTGTTAGATATATTCAAAAGGGAGTTAGGTGTGACCCTTACAGCTAAAGGGATCAAGGGATATGGAGAGAAAGCAGGAAAGAGGTACTGAAGTTGCATGATCAGCCGTGATCACATTGAATGGTGGTGCAGGCTCGAAAGGCCGAATGGCCTACTCCTGCACGTATTTCCTATGTTTCTATGATGGTTTAGGCAGTGCAGTAGCTCCTGGCAGGTTGTTTCGGCAAACGCAGCTGCAGGCTGTGTGGGAGGGGCCAAAGCACACCGACCCATCCCTGGCCGAATGGGTTCCCTGATCGGCGGCCCGCTGTGTTCCCCAAGGTTGAATTTCTATTTTTTATTTGTTATTTACTGATTGATTTTGGTGTTTTAGGTGCAGGGTTCCTGCTATTTTATTTGTTAATTAATTGCTTATTACTTTTTGTGCTTTGTTTGGTGCTTCAAATGTAGTTACTTGCGCCGATTCCTTAACTGTAAGTAAGGTCTTTCTGTGCGGACAAAAGTGGACACATACGCTGCCCTAACTTTTTTCGGGCCAAATTGGTATAAATGGTGTAAGTGGCTGGAAAATCCCCCTTTTGAAAAAAAAACTGACCGAACAAAAAACCTAACTACCTCACTTACACTGGCACAAATTAAATGGCCATATTTGCAACTAAAAAGATACACCAGAAAAATCAAGTTACACCAAAAAAAACGGTGCAACTCATGGGGAAATTTGGGTCCTCTATAACTACCCTATCACATCCCTTAATCATTCGAAACACCTCCACTTTGGATCTTAGAAAGATTTTACAGAATATTTCTTTATGGCAACAGACTTGGAGCTGTGGAGGAGTAAAGGCGTTTAGGTGTTCCCATACACAAATCACTGAAAGCTAGTGCACAGGTACAAAAAGTAATCAAAAAGGCTAAAAGAATGTTGTCCTTTATCTCAAGGGGATTGGAATACAAAGATGAGGAAATAATGCTTCAGGTGTACTCTGGAGGACTGCATTCAGTTTTGGGCTTCAATGGAAGCTCGAGGAACAGCACCTAATCTTTCAATTTGGCACTTTGTAACCTTCCGAACTCAACATCAAGTTTACACAAATTCGGACCATAACCACTGCTCCCATTTTTTCAGACAGCAGATGCTGGTGATGTTTATGTTGGTCATTTAATTACTCCTGCCTTCCACCCCATCACAGATCTACTACCCTTTTTGTTCTTTCCACCGCCCCCATGTTTCTGTATTTGCTTAAAACCTGTAACATTTTTCAGTTCTGATGAAAGGTCACCAATGTGAAATGTTAACTCTGTTTCTCTCTCCGTTTCTCTCTCCACAGATGCTGCCTGGTCTGTTGAGTGTTTCTAATATTTTCTGTTTAAATTTCAGTATTCCAGCTTTCGCAGTATTTTGCCTGTGTGTTGGAGTAGGGGTTAAAGGTAGTTACTTAGGCCCCTATTTTCCACTAGCTGGATTTTTGCCGCCCGCGCATGTTAATGTACGATTTTTGTGTGTACGTTTGCGGCAGGAAAAAAAAAATCGTGACTTTCGTCAAAGAACTATTTGAATTTGGCGCTGCGTTCTCCGAAGTTAGTCTGGGGGATGGAGCTTCAAGTCTGCGTTAAAAACTCTCTGGGCAGACACGAAAAGCTGAAGTTGCCAGGGCAACCAGAGACGCTGAAGCAAGCTGAAATCCGCTCCCCTGAAAGGACTGCTACCCCACTGCTGCCAACAGGGCCAAAAATGACCTTTCCCCCCCCCCCCCCCCCCCCCGCTGGACCCGCTGCCACCGCTCCCCCCCGGGCTGAATCTGTTGCCACCTCTCTCTCTCTCTCTCTCCATCCCGACCCGCTGTAATCCCAGGCTGAAAGGACAGCTCCCCACTGGCTGGACCCGCTGTGATCCCGGGGCGAATGGCCCTCCCGCTCCCGAACTTCAACTCGCAGGGAGAGCGGGATTGCAGCGGGTCCAGCTGGTGGGGAGCAGTCCTTTCGGCCAGGGATTGCAGTGGGGGAGCAGTCCTTTTGACCCGGAAATCTTCTTCACTTGCTCCAAAAAAAAGAGTTCCCTGTGGAAAAAAAAGATAATTTATTGTGTATTCAATTGTCTCGCTCCTGTCCGCTTGTGCGCCGCGCTAATTCCTTAAGTTAACGTATGTTTTTTTTTGTGGGGCGTTGCACTGAAAAAAATCGTGGATGGCCAAAATCGATTCAAGTCCAGAAAAAAGGCGCTGGAACCCGTTTTGACTCGGGTCGGAGCCAAAAAATTTTAAACTGGTGCACATAGTCGGCCCTGGCGTCCAAATATTGGCGAAAGTTGGAAAGTGAGTATTCCACGCCAAAAATCGTTTACACGCCAAAAAATGGCACACAATCATGGCGAAAATAGGGGCCTTAGAGTGGCAAACAGTGGGAAGAGGTGCTCCACAGGAATCAGTGCTGGGACCACCGTTGGGCACAATTTACACAACAGGTTTGGACTCGGGAATTGGCAGTACAAGTTCAAAATTTGCAGATGACACCAAATTAAAGGTGCTGCTATGGGAACCTACATAGGTCCTAACTATGCCTGTCTTTTCGTGGGATATGTGGAACATTCTTTGTTCCAGTCTTACTTGGGTCCCCTCCCTCACCTCTTTTTCTGGCACATTGATGACTGTATCGCTGCCATTTCCTGTTCTCGCCCTGAATTTGAAAATTTAATTCACATTGCATCCAATTTTCACCCTTCCCTCACCTTCACATGGTCCATCTCTGACTCTTCCCTTCCTCAATTTCTCCGTCTCCATCTCTGGGGATAGGCTTTCGACCAGCATCCGCTCTTAGCCCACTGACTTCCACAGCTACCTGGACTACACTCCCTCCCACCCCACATCCTGTAAGGACTACATTCCATTCTCCCAGTTTCTCCGTCTCATCTGCTCTGACGCCACCTTTCACACTAGTGCCTCTGACAGATCTTTCTTTTTCCTCAACAGAGGATTCCCCTCCACCGTGGTTGACATGGCTCTCCACCGTGTCCATTCTATTTCCCGCACCTCTGCTCTCACCCCTTCCCCTCCCTCTCAGAACCATGACAGGGTTCCCCTTGCCCTCACTTTTCACCCATCAGCCTCCACATTCAACATATCATCTTCCCCCATTTCCACCACCTCCAGCATGATCCCACCACCAATCACATCTTCCCCTCCCCTCCCCTCTCAGCATTCCAAAGGGACCGCTCCCTTCGCGACATCCTGGTCCATTCCACAGTCACCCTCTCACCTTTCCGTGCAAGCGCAGGAGATGCAACACCTGCCCTTTTACCCTCCTCCCTTCCCACTATACAGGGCCCCTAATGCTCCTTCCAGGTGAAACAGTGATTTACTTGTACTTCTTTCAATTTAGTTTAGTGTATTCGCTGCTCACGATGTGGTCTCCTCTTCATTGGGGAGACCAAGTGTAAATTGGGTGACTGCATTGCTGAGCACCTCCAGTCAGTCCGCAAGTGTGGCCCTGAGCTTCCGGTTGCCTCTCACTTTAATTCTCCACTCCATTCCCACTCTGACTTCTCTGTCCTCGTTCTCCTACGCTGTTCCAACGAAGCTCAACTCAAGCTCGAGGAACAGCACTTCATCCTTCGTTTAGGCACTTTACAGCCTTCTGGACTCAACATCAAGTTCAAAAATTTCAGAGCATAACCGCTGCCAATCTTTGGCTCCCTTTCCCACCCCCGCCCCTCATCTCTAATGGCAGTTGTTCATTATCCCGCCATTCACACCCTATCTTGACTAATGTTTTTCTAACTCCTGGCATTACCATTTGAATTTGGGCCACCATCCCTTTTGTCTCTAATCTCTCCTGTCTTCCAACCTATCACAGACCTCCCCTTTTGTTCTTTCGTCACCTCCCCCTTTCAATGCTTAAGAATCTGTTTTTTCCGAACACACTCCAGTTCTGACAAAGGTCATCGATCTGAAATGTTAACTCTGCTTTCTCTCCACAGTTGCTGCCTGATCTGAGATTTCCAGCATTTTCTGTTTTTATACCAAATTAAGGGGTGTAGTTAGTACAGAAGAGGACTGCGCCAAAATACAGGAATATTAATAAACTTGCAGAATTGGTGTGCAATTGGCAAATGGGGTAAGAGAGAGCTGTTCCGTGGGGACCGTGCTTGGACTGGAGTCCTGGCAAATCGAATAACGAGGGCTGTGGAGAGGGCTTTAAACTAATTAGTGGGCGGGGGGGGGGGGGTGGGGGGGAAGTTCAGGTGAGTGGAAATGTAAAAAGTCAAAGGAAGGCAACACAGCAGGGTAGCAGTTTGGGGGAAATGAAAACGAGAGTGTGACAGGAAGGAACAGAATGTATAAACATAAAAGTATTTCAGAAAGTGGGGTCAAAGCAGGAAAAAATGGTAAAAAAAACATTTAAAAGCTCTTTATCTGAATGCACGTTGCATTCGGAACAAAACATATGAGTTGACGGCACAAATAGATACAAATGGGTATGATCCGATAGCCATTACAGAGACGTGGTTGCAAAGTGACCATGGCTGGGAATTAAATTAAATATTCAGGGGTATGAGAATTCGGTAGTACAAAAACGAAAAGGAGGTGGGGTAGCTCTGTTAATAAAGGATGAGATCAGTGTGTTAGTGAGAAATGATATTGGGTCTCAGAAGAGGTTGAATCAGTTTGGGTGGAGATAAGGAATAATAGGGGGAAAAAGTCACTGGTGGGCATAGTCTATAGGTCCCCTAACAGTAGCTACACTGTTAGAAGGAGTATAAATCAATAAATAATGGAGGCTTGTAAAAAAAAAAAAGGAACGGCAATAATCATGGGTGATTTTAACTTTCGTATTGATTGGACAAAGCAAATTGGCCAGGGTAGCCTTGAGGAAGAGTTCATAGAGTGTATCCAGGATCGTTTCCTTGAACAGTGCATTGCGGAACCAACCAGGAAGCAGGCTATCTTAGATCTGGTACTGTGTAATGAAACAGGATTAATAAACACTCTCCTAGTAAAGGATCCTCTAGGAATGAGTGATCATAGCATGGTTGAATTTCAAATTCAGTTGAAGGGTGAGAAAGTTGGATCTTAAACCAATGTCCAAAGCTTAAATAAAAGAGGCTACAAAGGTATGAGAGCAGAGTTGGCTAAAGTGGACTGGGAAAATAGATTAAAGTATGGGACGAGTGGCAGACATTTAAGGAGATATTTCATAACTCACAACAAAAATATATTCCAATGAGAAGGTAAAAGACTAAGAGAAGGGATAACTATCCGTGGTTAACTAAGGAAATAAGGGATGGTGTCAAATTGAAAAGAAGGGCATACAAAGTGGCCAAGACTAATGGCAGGCCAGAGGTTTGAGAAACTTTTAAAAGCCAGCAAAGAACAAAAAAATTGAGAGGGGGTGGGGTTTAGATAGACTATGAAAGTAAACTAGCACGAAATATAAAAACAGATAGTAAGAGTTTCTACAAGTACATAAAAAGGAAAAGAGTGGCTAAAGTAAATGTTGGTCCCTTAGAGGATGAGACTGGGTAATTAATAATGGGGAACAGGGAAATGGCAGAGACTTTGAACAAATATTTTGTATCGGTCTTCATGGTAGCAGACACTAAAAACATCCTAATAGTGGATAATCAAGGGGCTAAAGGGAGGGAGGAACTTAATACAATCATTAAAGAAATAGTACTTGGCAAAATAATGGGACTAAAGGTGGACAAGTCCCCTGGACTTGATGGCTTGCATCAGAGGGTCTTAAAAGAAATGGCCGCAGAGATATTGGGCCCAACTTTGTCCAACCCCGTTTTTCGGCGCACTTACCTTAAGTGCGGCGACTTTGCGTGCTGGAAACTGTGCCGGAAAAAAGCGGCCCCATCCTGGCCGCTCTTCCGAGTCCCCGGAGTCCCAGTATGGCGTGCATTCTGAAGTGAGGGGCGGAGCAACAGGCCAGCACTGAAAACAGTGCCAGCACCTGCGCGCATGCGCAGTGAAGTCTGTGCGTATGCTCCTGCCCTCCCAGCGTGTCCCGAGGGCTGTGAGGAGGACCCGATGCTCGCAGCCCCTATCCGAAGGGACGCCCGATCTCGCCGCACCCTATCCCCGACCGAGTTGGCTCCCGCACCAGCCAGCCGGCCGGCCCGCTGAGTTCCCACAAAAAATTAGTATGCAGGAACAGCAAGTAATCAGGAAGGCAAATGGAATGTTGGCCTTTATTGCAAGGGGGATGGAGTATAAAAGCAGAGAAGTCCTGCTACAACTGTACAGAGTACTGGTGAGACCAGACCTGGAGTACTGCGTGCAGTTTTGATCTCCATATTCAAGGATGGATATACTTGCATTGGAGGCTGTTGAGAAGGTTCACTAGGTTGATTCCAGAGATGAGCGGGTTGACTTATTAAGATAGGTTGAGTAGGTTGGGCCTATACACATTGGAGTTCAGAAGAATGAGATATCTTATCGAAACATACAAGATAGTGAGGGGGCTCGACAAGGTGGATGCAGAGAGGATATTTCCACTCAGAGGAAACTAAGACTAGGGGGCATAATCTCAGAATAAGGGGCCGCCCACTTAAAACTGTGTTGAGGAGAAATTTCTTCTGAGGGTTGCAAATCTGTGGAATTTTCTGCCCCAGAGAGCCATGGAGGCTGGATCATTGAATATATTTAAGGTGGAGATAGACAGATTTTTGAGCGATAAGGGAATGAAGGTTTATGGGATGCAGACAGGGAAGTGGAGCCAAGTCCATGATCAGATCAGCCATGATCTTATTAAATGGTGGAGCAGGCTCAAGGGGCCAAATGGCCTACTCCTGCTCCTATTTCTTATGTTCTTATGAATTTCAATATAGTTAGGTGTGAGATGGTACATTTTGGTAGAAATAAGAAGGAGACCATGTATGCCTTGGAAAATAAAATGGGGTAGAGGAGCAGAGGAATCTGGAGGTACAGATACACAAATCACTAAAAGTAGCGACATAGGTCGATAAGGTGATTAAAAAAAGCAAACAAAGCAGTGAGGTTAATTTCTAGAGGGATACAACTGAAAAGCAGAGAAGTTATGTTAAACTTGTATAGAACTTTGGTTTGATCACATTTGGAGTACTGTGAACAGTTTTGGTCTCCATATTATAGAGGTAGTGGAGCAGGTGCAAAAAATATTTACTAGAATGATACCAGAACTGAGAGGTTATATCTATAAGGAAAGATGGAATAGGTTGGGGGCCTTTAACTCTAATAAGGAGAAGACTGATAAGAGGCCTTTAAGATTATGAAAGGGTTTGATAGGGTAGACGTAGAGAAGATGTTTCCACTTGCAGGGGAGACCGGAACTAGGGCCATTAATATAGGGATCCGTTTTTCCTCTCCTAGATTCAGCATTCTAGTGCTAAAAATAAAAATTGTATAACTGCATAGTGCACTGGATCTCTCATGGTACTCCACATAAGGAATCAAGACCAAGTGCAGCCTTCAGGTGAAGCGAGACTAGAGGGAAGGAGACAAGTCATTCTGTTCCCAGTTTAAATTCTTCTAGCACCACTACTAGCTGGAGGGTGTATTGGAGCATGACAGAATTACATGGGCAGTTTCCATTATAAATATGGCTATACAAAATTTAAAATGTTAAAAGTCAACATGAACTGTGTACAGGCATAATATTTTTTATATATCTCCATATTTTAGTTACTATTAGCTTGGTATCCACTTCCAAAAAGGATGGGCATGCAGGAAACCCATTTCAAGAAATCTTGTGGCGCTGTCTGCAAGGTATGTGAAAGTGACCTATTATGACTGGTGCATTAATTGTCCTTCTATCAGGCAAAGTGCCAAGTCTCTGTTCTGCATGTTCCTCTGACAGGATAGCTGAGAACACGTATGCCTATTTAGGGAATCATGGATTACAAACCCATCTCAAGAACAAGAGATACCCAAAGGACTGGAATTAAAAATAATAAAGCATATTAAAAATGCAGCTGATACAAGAAGAAGTTGTTCTATCATCCTAAAGTATTCTCAATATATAATAAAATAATAAAAATGGCAGCATGAAAGACTTGATAATACCCTGTATTCTCACTACCTAAATAATTGCAAGATCAGCATGCACAGCATGTCTCAAGCTCCAACATGAAGTTGATTAAAGCTTTCTCAACAGAAACAGGGTTAATTAACTTGCATTTGGAAGTGATATGCAAACATTTGACTCAAATTCCAATGGTCCATCTCAGCATCTAAACAATGGAAGATTTTAGCGAAACATTGGAACCTCTATCATCCACTAAAATAGAGGACCTCCACTTGCTCCCCAGTGATAATCGACAGCCCACAAATTTTGGACTTGCATGTACGGTACAGCACTACTCTAGGCACAGCAATGAAGTACAATACGAATAAAGTGAATTTAATTCTATCTTGGGCTATAAGGTTGGCTTACGTCAGACAAAAGGAAATTACTTTAAGTGGAGTTTGCAATGAGACAACAGCTCATGCAATGTTTGGTCCCACAAAACCTCTGGCAGATAATCAGAAGGTGGGTAATTGGAATGTAGATGTTAAGAGGTTTCACTGCACATGCAGGAGGATTGAATACAGATAAACTACAACTTCCAATCATACACTCAGTCTGAATTTCTAAACATGGCCAACAGCAAATACACACAAGTGCTTACAGGGAAAGGAAATCCGGCAAACTGTTATCTCACTTTCTAACACACATCCGAAGCCCAAGATATTACACATCTGTTTTTTTTTTAAAAAAGAGTAAAAAGCTGTTAAAACTATGAAGTGGTTTTATTCATCTGGACAAGAGCTTGCATTTAAAAACATCTTTAACATAAAAAACATTTGAAAATGCTTCATAGACGTGTAATCACAGAAAAGTGGATGCTGAGCCAGAGAAGAAAATATTAGGAGGGGTGACCAATAGTCTGGTGATAGAGGTGGATTTTGAGGAGGAGAAGGAGGTGCAGAGTAGAAGGGTTGAGAGTGGAAATGTGGAGCATGGGGCCTCGATGGCTGAAGGCATGGCCATCAATGATGGGGTGAAGAGACCGGAGTGCACAAGACGTCACAGTTGGAGGAATGCAGAGTTCTCAGGGAGTAGTAGGCGTGGAGGAGGTTAGAGATAGGAAGCGGCAATACCAGGAGGGATTTAAAGAGGATGAGAATTTTCAGTCAGAGGCTTTGGGAGACCAGAAGACAATGTAGGTCAGCACGGATAGGAGTGATGGGCGAGAGGAACTTAGAGTGCGATAAGATATGGGCAGCAGAGTTTTAGATGAGCTGAAGTTTATAGACGTGGAGGATGGGAGGCCAGCCAGGAGAACATTGAAATAGTCTGTAGCTGAGTAAGGCATGGAAGAGAGTTTCAGCAGAAGATGGGCTGAAGCAGAGGCAAATAGGAAGCCAAGGTTGAGCACAGCCTGGTTCAATCTCAGGCAGTTGCCAGGGAGGGGGACGGTATCGGTGGCAAAGATAGGGAGTTAGTGACGGGGTCCAAAGACAACAGGGAATTGAGGCTCATTTAAGATTAGGTTTCAGATAAGCCTTTTGACAATACAGAGCTGGTGGAGAGGTAGCACGACAGTGGAGAGGTAGAGTAGGGTATCATCAGCATATATGCGGAAGCTGACCCCATGTCTTCAGATGTCATTGCCAAGGGAGCAACATGTAGATGAGGGGATCAAGGATAGAACCATTGGGGACACCAAATGCAACGTCCGGGGCATAGGAAGTGAAGCCTTTTGTTGGAGATGCTCTGACTATGATTGGATATGCAAGAGTGGAACCAAAGCAGGGCAGTCTCACTCAGCTGAACAATCGAGGCTCTGCATTGCAGGAGGATGGTGTGGTCGATCACAGCAAAGGCTGCAGGGTGGACTATGAGGAAAAATGCACCATGGCCACCGTCAATTGGTATCACAGGATGCCATTTGTTACTTGTATTTGGACCGTTTCAGTGCTGTGGAAAGGGTGGAAACCGGATTGAAGAGATTCAAACATAGAATTTCAGGAAAGATGTGCACAGAATTGGGAGGCAGCAACATGTTCAAGGACTTTGAAGAGGAAAGGAAGGTTGGAGATGGGGCAGTCTTTTGCAAGGACAAAGGGTCTAAGAGTGGGTTTTTGATGCGGGGGATTGGTGACAGCAGTACCCGAGGAGAGTGAACCATTTACAATGTCAGCTAGCATGGGTTCAGGAAAGGAGGTTGGATGGTCAACAGTTTCGTGCAAATGGGTCAAGGGAGCAGAACATGGGTCTCATGGACAAGATGAACTCTGAAAGGGCTCGACGACAGAGAGGATAAAACAAAAGAAAAATACGAGTTTAGGGCCTGGGTGGGTGAGCAAAGGAAAGCTGAATGGATGATCTCATTCAATGACAAAGTAGTCCACAAGCACCTCACATTGTTGTTGAAGGTGAGGGTGGTGGAAGTAGGGGAGAGGGGTTTAAGGGGATGGCTGGTAGTGGAGAAAAGCAGGTGCTTTTGGCAGAGAAATTTTAGGCCTGGTCATGCTTGATGTGGTACAGCCAGTTCTGCTGATGGATGGCTACATCAGTTGTGCATCAGATTCGCTCAAGTCTGAACTCCTGGCATCAAAGATGAGGGCCATATCAGGGGAATGAATAAGATGGCAGAAATATATAGAAAAAAAAAGAACTCTCATTTATATAGTGCCATTCACAGCCTCAGGCTGTTCAATAGCACTTCATGGCCAATGAAGTACTTTTGAAGTGTAATGTAGGAAATGCAGCAGCCAATTTGCATACAGCAAGGTTCCATATACAGAAATGAGATAAATAACCAGATTATCTGTTTCAGTTCTGCTGGTTGACGGATAAATGTTGGCCGGGACACCGGGGAGAAGTCCCTACTCCTCTTTGAATAGTACTATAGGATCTTTTACATCCACCTGAGGGGGCAGAGGACTCTGTTTAATGTCTCATCCAAAAGACAGCACCTCTGACAATGCAGCACCCCTTCAGTACGACACTGAATATCAGCCTAGTTTATGTACCTGGAGTAGGGTTGAACTTATGATGAGTCAGAGGCGTGAACACTACCCGAGCCAAGAGCGACACCTAGTCAAGATTTTACCGGGGACAAGGGCAAAGGTGGAGGTGAAAGTTTAGCAGTTCAATAGCTGAACAAGCATCGTAGTAAATGGAAGACCAAAGGTCTGATCTATAATCTCAGTAGTGCACATTAAATGAGAAATACCGATCGTAAGAAGGTGACAAGCAATACCTATTGCAAACTTAATTTGTTTTTTCAGACAATTCACTATTATATTAGCAACTTGTATATCATGGGAATGTTTTGAAACACATCCTGAAAGTATGGATTATAGACACTCATATCCACCTGAGAGATGAGGCAAGAAGGGAACAAACAAAAGCAGTGAAATGGTAACTGGGACAAAAGTACTTAACGAATGATAAAAGGTCAAAGCAATGAAAAACAACTTTTAAGGTCCGCAATATTGTATCAGGTGTTAATAGAAAAGTCCAAGAAAATTAACACTTAATACAAGGAACAGGAGAGAGAAAAAGTAATGTTGTTCGCAATTCTTGAATTAAACTTGTCGACCTTGAAACTACATTCTATAACTAAGTGTGCACCATGCCCTGTTTAAACTTGGTTTTATGCCTGCAGTGATTTCTCGAAAACACAAAAAGGTACAAAAATATTACCTTAGGATTTTTCCCCTCTTTGGTCAGCATTGCACGCAGTCTCTCCTGGGAAGGTGGTGCAATGAAGATTATGTAAGGTTTTAAATCTGAATTGCGCAGAATTCTCAATGACTAGGGAATAAAAAATATAGCAATGAGGAAAAAAATATGTAAAAATTCTGAACAGCCATTGATCGATGATATTTCTTTAGGACAAAACAGTTAATGCCATTTCATAATGATTTATTCCTTGGTTGTCAAGGGAAAATGTATTTTTCAGAGATTTTTCATTTCACTGAGACGCAATAAATGTAAATGAGGCACTAAGCTGTGCAATCTTGTATTGAAGAGAACTAACTGTAGAAGTGCTCTCGAGTTCCAAACAGAACACTGCAGTATATCACAAGTGCTGTACTTATGCATTATTTTATTTTTAAATACAGGAACAATAACAGCAGCAGAGGAGCTCAAATTAATTGGTCTAAGCTTGAGGGTTTATGTTAATAATTGCAATCAGATTTCTCCCACGGATTATAAATTTAGATAGTGAACAACAGATGGCTGTCTGCGGAATATAAAGCTGCAACATACTTCAGTGATACAGACTTGTAAGGCTCTCGAATATTTTATCAATGTGGGCCACTTAGTTATATACCATGTAGCCCAGTGGGTCACATCTAGAAACCTACAATGCAAAACACCAAATTAGAGGAATACACATAGGCAAACCACCATAAGCTAAGTTACAAACTAACTGCTTGAATTTGGTGTTGCTGTTTAAACTACCCAGTGCATTGTTTCAGGAAAGGATCGCAAGAGAGCGAGCCACTGAGTCTTCATGGGCTGTCTATGATGTGCAGGGCCTGGTTTGGAACGCTGTTTTAGTGGGTTATGAACAAATGTTGATCAAACTCATGTGTTTCAACCTTGAATTATGTCACTCTACTTTGTGTTCTTTGTAACATCTACGGTTATGAGAATTAGTAATCTACTGTCACCCCTGTCATTCTTTTCCATTACGGTCATCCAGTTTTGTTGCAAACTTTATGACCAGAAAAATAATAAACTAAACTGCAGTTTTTATAGGCTTCTTCGAAAAACATTTTTATTGGTGATTTTTTTATTTTTGAAAAAGCAATTAAATCATTATTTAATGACTCAAGACTTCAATGTCCTAAAAGATGCCTCATTAACAAAACAGACACATTTTACAGATTAAAGCATTATTAAACACATTAAAGCAAAATTAAACATAAAAGTATGGATATTTGTGTTCAAATGGTTTCTGCATTGAATTCATCCATATGAAACATTTCTGTAAAAACATATAAAAGGTTTCTACATTCTGTAAGTATCGAAGTACCAGATGTGCAAACTATTTTCATGCTCAGCACTTACTGTTAGTAGCAATTATTTTTGTACAGAATGTATTATTTTAGAGGAACTTTGCAGGAAACATAATGTAGGACAAAACAAACACATTTAGAATAATTATGGGTTGTCATGTAGCTTAACTGTCCTTGTTAGTTTCCTGCTCATTTCTTTGAGGTCCAGTGATCACAAGACACTTAGAGATGAAGGCGGCTATTCAGCCCAATACATCCAGCCAGAACAGCCTGTACTCCCACTATTGCTGCATCTAATTATTGTTTAAATGATTCCAGGCTTCTTGTCGCCACCCCTCTCCTAGGAAGTCCATTCCAAATATTGTCGATATGAAAAACCTCCTGATATTAGTCTTGTTACCTTTCTCAAGTTTGAACCTGTGCCCCCTTGTCCTACTCCCACTGTTTAATTTAAAGTTGTATTCAGAATTAAACTTTTTCATACCATGTGCTATCTTGCACATCTCTAAGGTCACCTCTCAAGACACTTCTTTTCAAGGCTACAAAGCACAAGTGTCTCCAGTCTTTCCTTATAACTCAGACCATTAGCACGAAGGATCAACCATCACCGAGGCTCTTCCTCAAGTTTGCTCTCGATATCCATTCCATTATTTTACATAGAATTTAAGAAAGACTTCTGGGTCTGTAGTTGTCTCTATCTGTTTTGCTCCCCCAGCCCCATTTTGAATATGAGCATTTTATGTTTTCAAACTACTGGTACCTCCTCCAGTGTCCACTAATTCTCCAATGATTGTCAGTGCTTCACCAATCACCTCGCCAGTCTCTCTCAACGCTCTGGATAATTACTGTGCAACTCTGATCATTTATTTGTTTTAGGTCCTTTCAGCTTGTCCTGGACATCAATCTCATTTGTATCAAAATCTTTAATTTTGCCTTTTTGCTCCTCTTCGGCAAAGAGATTGCTGTTCACATCTTCCCTTGTGAATATTTTGAGAATATTTACTAACTTGTGCTCATCATCAGTTTCAAGCTCATTTGAATATTTTAATCTCACCTCTTCTATAAGTCCACTTGCTTTTGTCGTACTGGAAGATTTTTTTTTACTGTTACATTTTGCCTCAGCAGCTATAATTTTTTCTTGGTCTCTCTCAGCCACTCTGATCACCTTTATAAACTTGTTTCTGCAGAATCCTATCTTCGTCCCAGTGAACCCTTTCTCCTTCATGATTTGTAAAGGTCATGTTGCCTCTTCATTTCACTTTGTTAATTAATTTAGGGTTGTGCTTGTTGATCTTAGATGTGTTCTTGTCCTGCATGTCTAGCATTATTCTTTTAAAGATGTTCCATTTGGCTTCTACAGAAATATTGACAAACATCTTTCTCCAATCCATTTGTCTCAATTCTTCACTCATCTCTTTGAAATTAGCCTTTTTAAATTTATAACTGTCTTCTAGTCACTGGTATTACTATGTTCCAGATCATTCTGTGACCACTGTCCCTCAGGAGTGCTACAACTTCTGTTTTTTTGATGCTATCTGGATCATTTACAACTGCCAGGTCAAGATAAGCACCGCCCCCTGGGGCTTCCCTTCAACCTTCAGTCATGCATTGCATTTGTCACCTCTGACTCTTAATCACTTTGGCTTTTCCAATTTATATTGGGTTGACTGAAGTCTCGCATTAAAACAACTTTCCTGGTCTCACACATCGTATCTCTTCATAAAGCAAATTGTCTATGTATTGACCTGGCGATCTATAACATACTCGGAGTGTTAGCTTAGATTTATTTGCATTAGACATTTCGAACCAGTGTAGCTTTCTGTGCCTGACTCATTCCAACTGTAGCAATTTAATTTATGTCCCAGTTGTCGCTGACATATATGGCTCCTTTTCTATCCTTTATAAGCACTGTACATCACTGAGTGCTACATTCATTTCCATCTTCTAGGTTTAACTATGTTTCTGATATTCTCACATTGAAGTTCCCTACTGCCACAACAGCCTCCGGTTCTGGCATCTTATTTCTAATGCTTCTCGTGTTCATATACTTTAGGCAGATTAGGGGCGTCAACTGTAGCTCAGTGACTCTCACCTCGGAGTCAGAAGGTTGCAAGTTCAAATCCCAGTTCAGAGACTTGAGCACAAAATCTAGGCTGACACTTTAGTGCCATACTGAGTGAGTGTTACACTGTTGGAGGTGTCATCTTTTGGATGAGACGTTAAACTTTGGCACTATCTGCACCCTCAGGTGGATCTGAAAGATTCCATGGCAAGAGCATGATTCGGAGAAGAGCAGGGGAGTTCTCCCCAATGTCCTGGCCAATATTTAATCCCTCAACGAACATCACTAAAAACAGATTACCTAGTCATTATCACACTGCTATTTGCGGGACCTTGCTTGTGCGCAAATTGGCTGCCGCCTACATTACTTCATTTTTTTTTTAAAGTACTTTGTGACGTTCTGTAGTCGTGAATGGTGCTATATAAATGCAAGTCTTTCTTTAAAAAAAAATCTTTCATGTTTCTTAGTTTCAGCTTTTTCCTAAGATCCTGTAGATTTGCATTTCTCCAGGTTACTATGTCCATATCCAACTTTTGACGATCACATTTAATCTGGAATATGGTTATCTCCTTGTCCTCCCCGCACCAACCTAGTTTAAATGATTTTCAATTGTTGGCACAATTAAAGTGCAGTCTCTACTGTAAGAGTTATTTTTAATCTGGCCATAACCCCAATTACTTATGAAGGTAACACTGCTGTTTTGCCATTAGGCTGGCAAGTATTCACTTACCTCCTTAATTATTTAATTCCTCTCCCTTCCTTAGCACTGGAAGTGTACCAGAGAATACTGGAAGTATGTCAGAGAACACTACTTTGGGTTTTGAGGCAACCTTTCTGTATGTCCCTTTTAAGGTCCCAATACTATTTTTCCCTGTTATTAACCCCCACTTGGGCTACCACTATAAGGCCTGATTCGGACACCATCAGCATCCCCACTCAAAATAAAAACTGACTTTCACTGAATTTACCATGCATTTTCCAGCACAATTTTTGCCCTGATTTTCTTTTGGTTTAAAAACACCCCCAAAAAATGATTTTAATGAAAACATTCCAATTAACACAAATTTCTTATTAGACTGAAGTAACTTGTTCTTTTGGCTGCTTACCTGGGTATGTAAATTTAACAGGCATATCTTCCCAGAGTTGATCACCTGTCGAACCGAATCGATACTGGTGCCATAGAGATTCTTTTCATATTCGCCCTGTTCGATGAATTTGTTGGTTGCCTTGTCTGCTTCAAAATATTGCCGTGACACAAAGAGGTAATCACGCCCATTCACTTCATTATCTCTCATGGAACGTGTTGTATCTACAAATGTAAGGATATGAGTTATGTAGAAAATGTACCATACAACACAGCTAAAACAAGATAGTTCAGATAACTTACGAGGTACTGCCGGAGCAAAACGATCAGCCTCTCTTTCCATCAGTTTCTGCCGCAGTTCATCCTGACCACAGTTTGGTGGACCAATCAAAACAATTGGCCGCTTCCTGCTTGCAGGTTGGTGATATAGTGACATTTCTTCATACGTCAAGATCTCATCATTGTCATAATCTAATGGGGGAATTATAAATAAAAGTCACTCACACAAGTTAATCAGATGTGTTATTTGCACCTATACTAAACCAATCATTCCTTGATGAGTTTCAGAGACATGACTAAAAATGGCAATCTGTAATCTTGCAAATTAAAAAAAAGCTTCTATGTAGTTTTAGTGATAAATTTACAACAACTTACATTTATATAGCACCTTTAACATAGTAAAACCTCCCAAGGTGCTTCACAGGTGCATTAAAAAACAAAATTTGACACTGAGCCACAAGGAGAGATTAGGGCAGATGACCAAAAGCTTAGTCAAAAGGGTAGGTTTTGACGAGCGTCTTAAAGGAGGAAAGAGAGTAGAGAGGCAGAGAGGTTTAGGGAGAGAATTCCAGAGCTTAAGGCTTTGGCAGCTGAAGGCACGACTACCAATGGTTGAGCAGTTAAAATCTGACTTTAAATATGGACTCTCTCCGATCCATTCCGTTACTACCAGGATATATGTATTCTAATAATTGCTACATAACCAGGCCTATAAATTTATAATCTTATACTGTGTAAGTTTTGCTGCATTACTCAGAAAGCAACTGCATCTTACACAGTTCTCCATTGTAATCATTTCAAAAGAATGCCTTTCTACATCCGCTTCTTGCATCAACTGGCAACAGTGCAAAGATCAATTCGAGATGAGAGCAGTATCCAATTTAAGTATCTGTTTTTTCTTCCCACACCTATCCCAACGAATTAAGCTTAATCTCAACAGTAATTGACTGTGCTGATTAAGGCCAAATGATGGATAGTGAAATATTTACCACAGACTTTGATCAGAGTGTTAACACGAGTCAAATTAGGAGCAGTTTTCTCCTGTGGATACCAATTAGAATTCTACCGAGATTAGTCCAAACACCTTTCATCATTTGGGACTTTTTCCAAATTTACAACTCGGAGGCAATGGACAGAATTCAAGCTAACCATTTCATTGTACCACACTTATAAATTACTGGCAATTCTGCATGGCAAATCATTTGCATACAGACCAACCTAGGAAACTAGCAAAAGCTGATCACAGCTTCAAAAAAGTTGAGTCTCCAAAAAACTGGTATATTAAGAACTGCCTTAACTATAAACATATGGCAAATGAAAACAAGTAGTTACATGGGTTTTGTAACATAAACTATATGTACACATAGCATTCTTTCACTTGTGCAGGAAGGGGAGAATGAAGTACAAGAAAGCCTGAAGGAGAAGAGGTGGTTCAGGGGCATGCTCCCTGGAACATTTACATTAAACCTAATGCATTCTGGTTAATGCCGACACTCTCTTTCTTTCTGCAGATGACACTAAGTTGGGTGGCGGTGTGAGCTGCGAGGAGGATGCTAAGAGGCTGCAAGATGACTTGGACAGGTTAGGTGAGTGGGCAAATGCATGGCAGATGCAGTATAATGTGGATAAATGTGAGGTTATCCACTTTGGTGGCAAAAACACAAAGACAGACTATTATCTGAATGGCGGCAGATTAGGAAAAGGGGAGGTGCAACGAGACCTGGGTGTCATGGTACATCAGTCGTTGAAAGTTGGCATGCAGGTACAGCAGGTGGTGAAGAAGGCAAATTGCACGTTGGCATTCATAGCTAGGGGATTTGAGTATGGAGCAGGGAGGTCTTACTGCAGTTGTATAGGGCCTTGGTTGAGGCCTCACCTGGAATATTGTGTTCAGTTTTGGTCTCCTAATCTGAGGAAGGACATTCTTGCTATTGAGGGAGTGCAGCGAAGGTTCACCAGACTGATTCCCAGGATGGCAGGACTGACATATGAGGAGAGACTGGATTGACTGGGCCTGTATTCACTGGGGTTTAGAAGAATGAGAGGGGATCTCATAGAAACATATAAAATGCTGACGGGACTGGACAGGTTAGATGCAGGAAGAATGTTCCCGATGTTGGGGAAGTCCAGAACCAGGGGACACAGTCTAAGGATAAGGGGTAAGCCATTTAGGACCGAGATGAGGAGAAACTTCTTCACTCAAGAGAGTTGTTAACCTATGGAATTCTCTGCCACAGAGAGTTGTTGATGCCAGTTCGTTGGATATATTCAAGAGGGAGTTAGATATGGCCCTTACGACTAAAGGGATCAAGGGGTATGGAGAGAAAGCAGGAAAGGGGTACTGAGGTGATGATCAGCAGTGATCTTATTGAATGGTGGTGCAGGCTCGAAGGGCCGAATGGCCTACTCCTGCACCTATTTTCTATGTTTCCCTACCACCGCTTCTAACTCGTTTCCTTCTTAAGTTCATTGCTATGCTTTGCTCCCTTCCATTTCCCCTTTGTCACCCATTATTCTTCCCTATTGGCCTTTTCCCTCTCCTACCCGAATCCAGCTGCTAACGAACCATACTGAGCCCTTACTCCCCTAGCACTAATGGGAGTGGTTCTGGCCTTGGCATTCTGTAGGTGAGAATTCCTGTCTACAGTAGAGAGCCAAAATCATAATCATTGGCATCTTGAGCATCTCTGATTTTAATTGCTCACCCATTGGTGGCAGTGCCTTCAGCTGCCTATGTCTTAAGTTTTGGAATTCCCTCCCTAAAACTCTCCACTTTGCTTACCTCCTTTAAGACGCTCCTTAAAAGCTATCTCTTCAACTAATCTTTTAGTCATCTGCCCCAATTTCTCCTTATGTGGTTCGGTGTCAAATTTTGTTTCATAACACTCCTGTGAAGCACCTTGGGACTTTTTGCTACGTTAAAGGCGCTATATAAATACATGTTGTTGTTATTTGTGGGAAGAGTTGAGTTGACGAAAAGGGGACCTGATCTGGTCTATTAGCAGTTGTAATAGGTAGCAGCAGTACTGAAGGGGAGGTGAAAGATCGCCACCGATTTTTATCAGCAAAAACTGGCATATTGAGCAGGCTGAATATCGTGTGAACTGAAGGTTGGCAGATCTGGAGCATATGTTTCAGATGCAAAATTATCCAGCTTCAGGTCATAAAATAATTAAATATTTAGCAAACATTACACCACATGGTGGTTGTTGTTCACTAAATCAAGATCCTTACATTGGGATAGAATTTGGCCAGTACAGATTTCTGGCGCACTCACTAGAGTTGCGCCACTTTTGTCCGTCTCGAAGTGCTCCAAAAATCTTTGGGCCGAGTTTGGATGCACCCCAGCCTCGCCTCGATGGTGGCGTAGCGTGGCCACTGGATTCAGGGCGGAGCCAGGTCCAGGCGCTGAAAACAGTGCCGGGACCTCAGCACATGCGCGCTAGAGTGAGCACGCATGCGCAGTAGCACCTCGCCCCAGAATCTGTAAGAGTGTGCTGCAGGCTGTGTGGGAGGGGTCGAAACGCGGCGCCCCTATCCCTGGCCGAATGGGCTCCCTCATCGGTGGCCCGCTGCCTTCCCGGGCCGTATTTTGGTCGGACTTCTATTTTTTTTTAAATTTGTTATTGATTGATTGATTGCTTATTACTTTGGTCTTGGTGCTTTAGATGCAGGGTTCCTTCTATTTTTAATTTGTTAATTAATTGCTCATTACTTTTTGTGCTTTGTAAGTCTTGCAGGTCCTCTCAGCTTCCTTGTATTTTTTATTTGTCATTGATTGCTTATTTTTGTGCTTTGTTTAGTGCTTGGTGCTTCAGAATGTAGTTAGCTGCGCTATTTCTTAACTCTCCACAAGGGTTTTCTGTGTGGGCCACAAGTGGCCACATACGTTGGCCTAAGTTAGTTTGGAGTAACTATTAGCTATCCAAATTGGGTTAAATGGCCAAAAAAGGCATAGGTGGCTGGTAACACCCACTTTTGGAAAAAAAACTAAACTAAAAAAAAATCCCAACTAACTCGCTTACACTGGTGCAGATTAAATGTGCAGAATGGGGATTTTTAAGATACTCCAGAAAAGTCAAGTTGCTCAAAAAGAAATAGAGCAACTCCTGGCCAAATTTGGGCCCCCCAAAAAACTGGACATCTTATTAATACATACCATCATTTCGATTTGCGTTGTATAACACCTTCTTCCGCTTCTTTTTATTTTTCTTAGCACACCAAAGTTTACCTAAAGTAGAAAAATGTTAGGGCCAGTGTTATTTTACACCAAGTGTGTAAACTTGAAGTACATTTCAAGGCTAACTTTCAAACAGGTGAAATACGACAGTCGCAGTTAAGAGGGGGTAAAGTTGGAACCAGATCACTATCATTGTGTTCTTAACAAGTGCCTGACCCAGCTCATTGAAAGAGCTGCCCAATTAGTCCCACTTCCCTTTCCTCATAGTCCAACAAGTGTTTCCCCTTCAAGTATTTATCCAATTCCCTTTTGAAAGTTATTGCCGAATCTGCTTCTACCACCCTTTCAGGCAGTGCATTCCAGATCATAACAACTCACTGCATTAAAAAAAAAACTCCTTCTCTCACCTCTGGTTCTTTTCTCAATTACCAATCTGTGTCTTATGGGTACTGATAATATTGTTTTTGATTCTTTGGGGATCCCTTGCTTGACAGCCTGGAAAATCATGACACTACAAGCAGGATACCATGGAGCCGAAATTCACCATCCCCGAAGGGATGGCTATCGTCGAGTTTGGGCGGTCAACCAAAAAAATCAATCGGCCACTGCGGTCGGGTACTTTTCCCTTCCCGAGCTATATTCAGTCCGGGGAGGATTTCAGCGGTGTTCACTTCCCGCGCAGTAAAGGAGGGTTTCCAGTGGTGAACTCTGCAGCGTGTGGGCTGCTGGAAAGGGACTAGCAGAGTGAAATTCACCGAGGAAAAGATAGAACTTTTCCCGGTAGTGCCCCCGCGAGGTTTTCAATGTGGTGCTTGAATGCGACACCATTGGGGCCCTTTGGTAGGTAAAAAGTTTTATTACTTATTAATGTTTTTATTTCATTTTCAGCATGCATCCGCAGTATTTATCTTTTGAAAAAGTTTTATTAATTGTTTTGGCTTCATTAAACCTGTTGAGTGCTGCTCAGAGGTTTGCACATACCCCTGCACCTTTGTACAACTTTCAGTCTGACTAGTGGAGGCCTGTGGACTGCAGAGACCTGCTTGGCAGGGTTCACCCTGAGGATGGGAGAAGCGTTGGGAGGGCGACACCTGGTATACCTGGTCAGAAGCAGGGCAGCCGCAGAAGGCGGCGTCAGCACCGTGCAGACAGGCAGCGGGCAAGGGAGACAGCAGCCATGATTCGTTCATTCTGCGCCAGACCAGTGTGCCGGCCGTCTTCACCGGCCCGAATCAGGATTGCGGTTGGCTGCTTGGGAACAAGGGATATCCCCTGTCCACTTGGCTGCTCACTCCACTGCAGAACCCCCGGATAGCGCAAGAGAATGCTCATTGTGCCACCAGGTGCATCATCGAGCAGTGCATAGGCATCCTTAAGCAGAGGTTCCGGTGCCTGGACCGCTCTGGTGGCACCTTGCAGTACTCTCGACGGGTCTCCACAATCGTCGTGGTCTGCTGCATGCTGCATAACCTGGCCATCATGAGGGGACAACTGCTGGAGGTCAAGCCAGCAGTACCACCTGAGGAGAAGGAGGAAGAGGAGGCGGCACAGGAGGAAGCGCAGGAGGATCCCCGTTGTCCCAGAGCTTGGAGGAGTCAACCCATCGCCGCCCTGGAAGGGCCGGGTGCAGACTGGCCAGCACCCTCATGGGAGGGTGTGTCCTCACATACATGGAAGTGCCTGACACCTCCCCTGGAATCTCCCTCCATGCATTATGTAGTGCCTGTCTGCCAGGTCTCCCCACGTCAGGAAACAGTATTCTTCTATGGTCCTCCACACCGTCCATCAGTGTCTCCAGCTCCATATCAGTGAACCTGTTGGCTCTCCTTGCACCTCTTACTCCAGCCATCCTTCCAAACTCCTTCCCCCTTCAGGGCCCTGGCCTTTAGAAGGCGATTAGAAATCCTTACCTGCATGCTGAATTTCTCAGTGGTGATGACGCTTAAATTAAGACAGCCACACTGCTGAAAAATCCACTTTGGAAGGGTTCATTAGCATTGGAACCCAATTTTTCACTTTTGGAACTGAATATGGGGTGGCCCCAGCCACTCAAAAATTTCAGCGCTAATGGCCAAAAAAGGTAGGAAGAGCACCAGCTTTCCAACGGTACTGAATTTTGTGCCCCATGACTTCCAGTGGCTTTTGCTGTTGTTGCTATGACTACAGTAATTTTACAGACACAAGCGAAGGATTCCCTTGCTGTACAGATTACATTTTTGTTAAGTTCAAATATCAACAAAGAATGGGTTAAGAAGTCTTCATCATATGGTTAAGGGTTGAGTTTTTACCTTTATAACTCAGTTACATTTCAGACCAATAATTTAACAATATTTTATAACTAAATTGGGATACCAAGTGTTGTACAATAATTAGGATACAGGTTGAGTGTCTGAAATCCAGAAACCTCGGGACCAAGGCCGTTCTGGATTCCGGGTATTTCCGGATTTTGCCTGGGCCGAGATGGGGTCGGGCAGCCGAGGTAAGGGGGAGAGGTCAGCCCGCTGAGGTAAGGGGGAGGGGGGAGAAGCCAAGGCACGGTCGGGCCACCGAGGGCCGGGGCGGGCAAAGTCGGGCCACCGAGGGCCAGAGCGAGATCAGGCCGCTGAGGGCCGGGGCGAGGTCGGAACATTTTCCGGATGACCCCGCCACGGATTGGCCCGGTGTCCGGATTCTGGAACATTCCGAATTTTGGAACTCTGGATTTCGGACGCTCAACCTGTATTACAACATGCTGTATTGTGATATACCAGATACCAATTAAGGTAATATTTCTCAAAATCTAGTGAAACAAAATGCCTATCATTGCAATATGACTCATTGATACAGACTGCCACCTTGGAACTTGATGCTTAAATGGCGCTACTGATGTTTATGAATGCAAGTACATTTAACTACATAACGCAACACCCACTTCAAGGCAGCTATGGCTCTGTATTTAAGATGATTTTAACCAGCCAGTCAAGCTTTGTTTTTGGGACTTGGAAAATGTTCTGAATGCCTCATTGGTATCTACCCCGAAGTAGTCCAGATGCACAAGACAACAAGGAGTGACAATCATTTCTAATTACGACAAGAACAGTTCAGTTTCATAGATACATAAAATATTACACTGCAACATTCTGCCAACCATATAGAAGGTAAATATTCCGAAGTTAGATTAATTTATCAAAACTGAATATTCTACAGATCAAATCTGGCCAATTAATCAATGGCTAAATAATTAAGAGTTGCGTTGAGAGTATTCAACTCCTAAATACCAAGAAAGATACAAATCAATTATCGAACAGTTGCAAGAAGACCGTTATCCTGTTTCTGGTATTGCTGTGGATTATGGAAATGGTACCATGATAAACTTCAAGCTACAACACAAAAATTCTTCTAACTATGAAACATTCTGTTTTGAATGCAGATGGGAGATTTGGACAAATATTTTCATTCAGTCATGAAGAAGAGTTGTTCTGCACCACAGATTGTTCCATGGATATCAATAGCACATCACCTGGGCTATGGTGTACACTTTGCAGGATTGGTTGAGTCCTAGTATAGCCTCTTCCTGCACCCGAGGATGTGGATGCCATCCGGCGGCTGAGCCGGTAACCAGTAAAGGTACACACATTGTACATAGCCGCCACTTTCAAGCACAAGTCATGGCTGGAGTCCAAATTTACATCTTCACTATGAAAGTCCAACCATCTACAGCTTGGAATTACTTCAGTCACATCTTAATTACACTCATTGATAGACTTAATTTAAAGGCAATAATGCACTGCAAAAATTATTTTTATGATGATTCTATAATAGTCCCAATTTGTATTTAATTGTTCACATTTTTAAGTCTTAATTTACAAGCCTTTGAATTTATATTTTTCCTAACCTGATTTCTCTGGTTCCTTGTCTTCCTCAATGGTTTGTTTCATGGCTTCTCTTTGTTGCTGGAAGCTTTTCCCTGTTTATATGCAAAGGAAAAAGGTTACTACAAAGAATAAGATACATGAGTGTAATAATAAAAAATAAATTTTTTTTATAGCAAGTTACGAGAAAAATTCATTTGTGGGGTTCAACCCATGCCACAAAGATACTTTAAGACATACATCGTCAGTTATTTCTAACAAGGATGTCAAAATCAGGATCTATTGTCAGGGTTCAATAACTCAAAGGGTGCATTTATACAACAACCTTTAATGTCATGGCAAAGTGGTTGGTGTGTAAACGAGAAGTGGCGCAAGCAATTTCAGACTGGACTGCACGAAAGCTGCTCAAAATGAAACCCTGAACTGCAGATCCCAGGCTGCAATGTTAATGTGGTGTTCTGCAGTTCAGATTCAGAAGTACTCAGTGGACTGAACTTTTCCAGCAAGGTAGGTAAGATGGGTTTCTGATTAGTTTTCCAGTTTGATTTCTCTCCAGAGAATACTGTAAGAAATGCTCTTCATTGTTGGTGAGCTTTACAAACAGTCATGTACACATGCTCTCTTCATGGGTTGATCAGCAGAATTTTTTTTTTCGCGACGTACTATTAAACAAAATAATGTTTATTTTAAGCATTACAATCATTGCATTATTGTGCATGTGCCATGACACAATATGAACAGGTTGCAAACCGATTTGAAGTTAGATGGGGTTTGGAAGAGCCAGTGTAAATCAAAATCAGAAGCAACTTGGGATGTTGCACTCAGTTTGCTTCAAGTATAAAAGCCACCTTTCAATTACGTTTTCACAAACCACCATTTAAACAAAAATATGGGTGGGGGAAGAATGCAGAAACAAGAAACTTAATAATTTTGTAGAGATTATTTTTAAAGCAGTTATTAATGGCAAGGTTCCCTCTTCACAACCGAGCTACAAAGAAGTACATTACAACAAAAAACATAGGTGAGTAACGGTATACTAATGTCCTACCTGGAACAAGCCCAGCTAATGGTTGATTGTCTTCATCTCCATCTCTGTAAGCTTGCCACCAGTTGGGGTCTTCTTGGCTTATTACATGAAGTATGTCACCTTTTTGGAAAGATAGCCCCAGCTCACGACAGGGAATATAAGGGTCATCTGAGGGGTCATAATCAAAATGGGCTTTCACGTGTACCTGAAGAAACAGGCAGTTATACATTTATCAAAATATCCTTTTTCATTTTTTAAATTACAAAGTATTCTCTGCTCCTCATCACAATGCATTCAGAGTTGAGAGGCAGAGATCCACAACCTGCTTCCATGACAGTTCCTACTATTTTTGTCTTTTCAAGGAGAAAGCTCTTGTCTCCACACAGCACCTTCTCCCAGGGTTTGAGAATACATCAAGTGACAAAACATCAGCATGAACCAGAGTATGACCACGCCGTGGGCCTTTAAGACACAGCACATTCTACAAATCTCCCCCGTGGATATTCATGCAGCAGTCATTTTCTTCCAAATAGAAGACTGCATGGATAGCCCACAGTCTGGTCCACAAAGTTTGACACCAGGACCCTTCTGTTTATCAGCTTGCTGTAAGCACATTTACCACAGAAATTATATTTACAATTCTAACAAACTGGCTACTGGATTACATTGAAGTCTAATCCATCATTTCTACTTTTTATAACTCAAACAAAATCATGGAAACACACACAGCTTTGAAACTTTACACTTTACTAGTAACCATTGACTACGAAGACAACGACAACCCATTCTCCCATTTTTCATTAAAAGAGGCCTTTCAACCCTCATACTCGAATAACTAGTTGTAACAACACAACAATCTGTCATCCTGAACGTTTTCTCCACCCCCCCGCCCCACTCGCACCTTCCAAATTGGAAGTAAAGCATTTCAACACACACGCACAAAGCACAAATAATCAGTTTTCTATCAGTTCAACCATTTAAAAAGTTAACAGACTGGACTGATCGAGTATGACTACGGTCACAAAAATAGAAATCAGTCTGCTAAAGCAACAAGATACATCATTCATCATAGGCAATCCCTCGAAACGAGGATGACTTGCTTTCACGCCAAAAGAAGGATGAGTTCACAGGTGTTTCGAATGAAGAACCTGAACTACATCCTGAAGGGTGGAAGATGCCTGTTTGTGGATTTAAAAAAAAAACATGTGGTGACCATTCCATACCAGCCACCATACAGGTTTGACAGAGCTAGGTCTTGGTCCAGTGGCAAGGATTACCCAAGACAACTGGAAACCTGCTCTGCTGTACAGATCTGCACACATATCGCAGCGTGGGCTGGCCCGTGCTGCCCCTGGGCCCCGATCACATCCCTCCAGTCTCTCACAGCTCCTTCGCCCCGATCTTGCCGCTCCTGTTGCATCTGCCCACGCTCCAATCACTGACCTAAACCTTGCTGACGTCACTCTTCGCTGCCGTTGCCCTCCTGCACCAGCTCGCGCTGTTCCCTGTAGTGGCATGCTGCCACGCTGCTCCGAGGCCACCGCTCGCCGCTCCTTTTATGGCCCTGACCTGCTGCTTGATGGTTTCTCGCAGGTTGGGGCCTCCACGCTGCTCCCTGGGCCGCACCCAGCTCCTTTTATGGCCCTGACCTGCCGCTGATGGTTTCTCGGTCGGGGCCTCCACGCTCCAACAAGATGCAGTCAAATAGTCAAATAGAAGTTAACAATTTAAATCAGTTATGTATACCTTCTAAATAGCTGTTTTATATATAGCTTACTTACCACCATCTCCTTGGCAGGAGGGTTCTTCGTCTGCTGACTGGGAATCAGCACAAATGTCAGTGTACCATGCATATCAGCCTACGTGCATAACAAAGAAAAAAAACGTTAGTCTGACTTTATTGAAATATCAGGCAATTTAATTCAAAGACTACCGGAAACATGAAAACCACACAAATACTTCACAAGGATCAGATCTACAAAATCAGAAAGAAAATACAGCTTTAAATAGGATAAAAACAAATGACATACCAGCAAATCAAACACCTCATTGACATCTTTTCCACGAATCTCAATTCCATTTATTTCAAGAACTTCATCTCCTTCATGCAATACACCACTCTTCTCTGCTGCGCCACCCTTCACTATACGGCTGATAATGACAGATTCCACATCATTGCGTACCGTGGCTCCCTGTACACGAATACAAAGGAACATGAGTCATTCAGGTTGACTGTGAACCACAGACAGGTTGAATGCCTGGACTGTTGATGAATCGGCTGATTCCCGCTAAGACAGCGATGGATGCACTACCAATGGCTCACTGTCCCTGTGCTAGGGAGGGGGGAAAAAAATCAGCTCAAAATACTGCTCTTTGTCGCTAGTGATCCTCTGTTTTAAAGGACACATGAATCTCAGGTGATAACAGGAATGTATTTAGCTATGATGCTCGTTACCCAACTACTTTGCTGTGATACCCATGTGCTCAAACTTCTCTTCTAAGGCAGTCCCCTTGAGTCGAGGAGGACTTGCTTCCACACTAAAATTAGTTCCAAGATGACTAATGAGCCTGATGTTCCAGGTCCCGTACTTCATTTTAAAGAGAGGAAGATACCTGTGCGTGAATTCTTTTAACGTGAGGTGGCCGTTGCACACCAGCTACCACACAAACTTGACAGATCAGGGTCTTGGTTCAATGGCAAGGGGATCCAAGACGATTGGAGAGCAGGCTCTGCTGCATGGGCCTAGCACTAACACACATTCTTACTGACCCCTTTCCTCAGGTCCTCTCGCCCTGGTTTTCAGAGATGTTTCCTACATTACAACAATTATTCTGTAAAGCATTCCACACATACCAATAGCATTCCCTTTTTCTTCCTTCCCTGGTCGCACATTCTTGAAATTGGTCAAAAATTTTTATTTTTTAAATACCAATTGTTATGTGATTGCCTCATGTCTGGAACTAGAGATATTTCACACAATTTACACCAACGAAAATTTCAACAGCCTTATAGTCATTAACCAAGTTCACACATCATGAATGACCATTTGAACAAACAAGAGAAATGTCAGTGCCAGTGGAACTGAACCTTAATTTGAGGCGCCACATTCAGGACCTTGGGGGCGGGGGGGGGGGGGGGAGGGCGGGGGGAGAAGAGGGGTGGAGGCGAGGGGGAACTAAAAAGTTACTGGATAAATGATAGTTACTGGGAATGTGAAACTTTTTAGGAGGGCCACTAGATGGAGTTAAAATGCTGTAATGAAATGTAGACTTATCAGGTGAAGGCTAAGAAGAACAAAGGATAGAAGTAGCATCCAAATATCTTAAAAAACTTAAGTAAATCTAATTCTTTCCATTGATTCATGTTGGGAGCAGTAGTGAGTGATGTTATGACAAAAAGCAGTCAGTCGGTGACATCTTTTCAGATAGAAAGCACAATGCACAGAAAGTCAAAAGTTTACATCATTTTTAACAAGTAAGCAACATGGACTAAATCTCCTCTTCTACCAAGTATGTTGACTATGAGTATGGTTTCTAGAGCACCCAAATGTAAGATGCTGTTCAGGCAGTGGTTTCCCATCGACTTCACTCAGACTCAGGGTAATCAGGACTGATTCCATTGATCATTGCACGACAGGAGATGGACACATCCCAATTTCTAGAACTCCAACATCAAAATGCAAGTACTTTAGAGAGAGAGAAAGCGCGCTTTGTTGGGAAGGTGGTGCATTTGTCGTGGAAGTTGAAGATGTCCCAACAAGAAACTGGACATCCTATATAGTTGAACTTAATAGATAGTATGCCAAAAAATGGGTCAAGTAAATGTGTACATTCCAGAAAAACAACCGATGAAAACGACCAAATCTTGGTCTCCATCACAGAAGCCACTGGTTCGTCACCTTAACTCGGAAAACTTACTTGGACTACCACTGCTCTCTAATATTTCAATATGAACAGTTAACAAAATTAATAAGCACCAATTTCAAAATGTTGCGACAATCGTCAGCAATTCAATGTTAAAATATTTGTAGTGCCCCTCCCCGACTCAGCACCATGCATAAAAAAATTTCCAGGCGAGGAAAAGAGGTTTAAGACTGCAAACAAAACCAGGATCACTAATACGAGAGTGTTTCGGCAATGGGGTATATGGTAGCATAGTGGTTATGTTACTGGACTAGTAATCCTGAGGCCTGGACTCATGATCCGCAGAATGAGTTCAAATCCCACCACGGCAGCTGGCGAATTTAAATTCAGTTAATTAAATAAATCTGGAATAAAAAGCTAGCATCAGTAATGGTGATCTACAGGATTATCGTAAAAACCCATCTGGTTCAATAATGTCCTTTAGGGAAGGAAATCTGCTGCCCTTACTTGGTCTGGCCAAATGTGACTTCAGACCCACTTGGCTGACTCTTAACTGCCCTCTGAAATGGCCTAGCAATCCATTCAGTTGCATCAAACTGCTACAAAGAAATATACTAAGAATAAAACTGGATGGACCACACGGCATTAATCTAGGCACCGGGCACGACAACGGCACACCCAGCCCAGTTGACTCTGCAAAACCCTCCTCACTAACATCTGGAGACTTGTGCCAAAATTGAGAGAGCTGTCCCCCAAGCAACAGCCTGACATAGTCATAGCCACAGAATCATACCTTTCAGACTCCTCCACCATGTCCTGTCCCACTAGAGGTGGCGGCAGAGTGGTATACAGGCGGAAGGGAGTGGCCCTGGGAGCAATGTTCCCTATAAGCTGCACAGCTGCAGAAGTACCTCAGGGCAGTGTCTTCAGCTGCTTCATCAATAACTTTCCCTGCATCCAAAGGTCAGAAGTGGGAATGTTCACTAACGACATTCAGGCTTGGGTTGGTAAGTGGCAAATAACATCTTCAACAAGAGAGAGTCTAACTATCGCCCCTTGACATTCAACGGCATTACCATCGCCGAATCCCCCATCATCAACATCCTGGGGGGGTCACCATTGACCAAAAACTTAACTGGACCAGCCATATAAATACTGTGGTGACAAGAGGAGGTCAGATGCTGGGTATTCTGTAGCGAGTGACTCGCCTCCTAACTCCCCGAAGCCTTTCCACCATCTACAAGGCATAAGTCAGGAGTGTGATGGAATACTCTCCACTTGATGAGTGCAGCTCCAACAACACTCAAGAAGCTTGACACCATCCAGGACAAAGCAGCCCGCTTGATTGGCACCCCATCCATCACCTTCAACATTCACTCCCTCAACCACCATCACTGCAATATGTACCATCTACAAGATGCACTGCAGCAACTTGCAAAGGTTTCTTCAGCAGCAGCTCCTAAACCCGCAACCTCTACCGCCTAGAAGGACAAGGGCAGCAAGCGCATGGGAACACTATCGCCTCCACGTTCCCCTACAAGTCACACACCATCCTGACTTGGAAATATATCACCGTTCCTTCATCATCGCTGAGTCAAAATCCTGGAACTCCTTCTCTAACAGCACTGTGGGAGTACACCACATGGACTGCAGTGGTTCAAAGCGGCGGCTCACCACCACCTTCTCAAGGGCAATTAGGGATGGGCAATAATTGCTGGCTTTGACAGCTATGCCCACATCCCAGGAACAAAAAATAAAATAAAAAGTGTCAAATCAAATTCTGGAAATTTGATTTCGATGCAACAAAGCTAGTACTTGTAAGTATGAGATAAAAATCCTTTGCATGGGCACATGGAATCAGAATTGTCAAAAAAGCCTGAATACAGAATTGTAATACTGACAATGTCTTTCACAAGAAAGTAATCAAGTGAACTTGCTCAGGCTTTTGATGTCTAAATTCCACGTCGTAAGAAATAATAATGTAACAGTTTCTTTAGGACTTTAAAAATGCTTTAAACTTTGGAATTCTTAGAGCACCATAACAAGTGGGGAAGCACAAGTTGAAGGATTTACACTGAGTAATTGAGATGTGATTTGATTAAATTAAAAGATTTACAATTAAGTTGTCTCATCAATTCTTGAGATTAAACATCAATGGCTTAAAGATTTAAATTCTATAAGCTAAGTCCCTATTGCACAAGTGATCCTGAATGTAAATGTTGTCAAACTAGTTTTGTTTCTATGTAAAAATATTTGAACAATCAGTAATTAGCATCTTATCCAGGTATAGTATTCAATCTAGGAGTCCTTCTGACAACTATTTTGAAGTGAAATAATTTACAAAAATTCACAAAGAACTCTCAACCTTTTTGATAAATATGTATTCACCACTGGATTAAAATACCGTGGCAAATACAACAACAATTTGCATTTATATAGTGCCTTTTATGTAGGAAAACGCACCAATGCACTTCACAGGAACGTAAAGACAAAAACTGACACCGAGTCAAAGGAGGAGATATTACGAAAGGTGATGCAACATTTGGCCAAAGAGGTAAGTTTTAAGGCGGGTCTTAAAGGAGCAGGGAGACGATGAGGTTTAGGGAGCAAAATCCAGAGATTAGAGCCTAGATGGTTGAAAGTGCGGTTGATGTGGTGGGGACTGCACTAGAAGCCAGAGTTGTCGGATTGCAGAATTCTTGGAGGGTTGCAGGGCTAGAGGAGGTTACAGAGATAGGGAGGGGCAAGATCGAGAACCTTAAAATTGAAACGTTGGTGTAACAGGAGTCAATGTAGGTCACAAACACAGGGGTGATGGCGAACGGGTAGAATACCAATAGCAGTTTTGAATGGAGGGTAGAAGATGGGAAGCTGGCCAGGAGAGCATTGGAATAATTGTGCCTGGAGGTAGCAAAAGCATGGATGAGGGCTTCAGCAGATGTGCTGAGGCAGGAGCAGAGAAAGGCAACAGTATGGAGGTAGAAGTGGGCATTTTTTGTGATGGAGAAGATATGGGTCGGAAGCTCAGCTCAGGGTGAAACAGGATGCCAATGTTGCAAACAGGCTGGATTAGCTTGAGATAGTGGCCAGAGAGGGAGATGGAATCGATGGTGAGGGAATGGAATTTGTGGCAGGAGCTGAAGACAAATTGGGCTAGACTTTCCACTCAGATTGCTATCGCCCCAAAATGGGCGATGTACCGGCCTTAGCGATTTTCTATTTTTCAGGATCACTGGAAGATCGCCCATTTTTTTTGATCGCTAGAGAGAGAGAGAGAGAGAGAGAGAGAGAGAGAGAGAGAGAGAGAGAGAGAAAGCGCGCTTTGTTGGGAAGGTGGTGCATTTGTCTTGGAAGTTGAAGATGTCCCAACAAGAAAGTGGAGAGAGTGGGCAGGATGTGGAAGGGAGGAGGGGGGCAAAACCCTCCTCCGATGAGGGCAATGAGGCCCTCATTAAGGAGGTGCACTCTTGGTGGGGCCAACTAACCCGGGGTGGGTATGGGAAACCTCCACCCCGGACAGATCGAAAAATTTGGGGCGAGATCGCCGATGTGGTGTCCTCGGTGTCCCATGAGCTGAGGGGATTGGACCAGTGCCGCAAGAGATGGAATAGCTTGGTTGCTTCGGCAAGGGTTAGTATTAAATAGACTTTAAATTGTAATGATTCACTGAATATGTAAATCTGCCGGATTGAAATTAAGCTGGGTATTCTTGCACAGATTCCCTGCTAAGATTTGGACAGGGTTTCGGAATCTGTGCCCTTTAAGTCCAATTTTGACACCGTCTCCTTTTGGATTACATTGGTGGATGGGGCACGACTGAGCACTGAGGGGTCCGGTCACTTTACCCAGACTGTCAGTCTCTCCGACTGCTGTCTCTTACACAGTGACCCAGCCTGGACTGGGGGAGAGCTGCCCTGGGACACCAGCTCCGGCCACACGGAGGTCTCCGAGCACAGCCCATGGACACGGTGCCCCCTCTCATTACACTCCTGTCATTGCCGAGCTCACCAACGGTCCTGATTTCCCGCCCCCCCAGGGGACCTCCATCGCATCAAATAAACCGCCTACCTCCCTTCAGCCGCCGAATGCAACGGCCCATGGATGGGGCCCTTCCTGGACCTGGAGATTGTACGTGAGATGTTTGGTGTCTGAACGTAGATGTTATAACCACGCATCCATTGGATACAAACTGTATTAGCATATAACGTTAGAATCTGTTGTCTTTCCGCAATAGTGCCTAGCCAATTAACTTCTGCTATGCTCTTGTCACATTTGCAGAGGAAGATATCTAAGAATCGATCGGAGCAGAGACGCATCGGAGGAGGCCCTGCTCAAGTACTGCTGCTCAGTGACTTCGAGGAACATGCTGCAGCACTAGTGGGCAGCCACAGTTGCTCTGCTACCCGTGGTGGTACAGATCCTGTTGTTGCGCCACGTTAATAATGTGTAAAGCAATGGTAAACCAGTGGTAATTTAAAGTAATGTAACAGCATTTCATTATAATATATGAATTATGTCATGTTATGTATGCAGCTTCTGTACTACTCTCAGGTTAACAACATAAGATCAGAAATAGGAGCAGGAGCAGGCCACACAGCCCCTCGAGCCTGCTCCGCCATTTAATATCATGGCTGATCTGATCACGGACTCAGCTCCACTTCCCTGTCCGCTCCCCATCACCCTTCACTCCCTTATCGCTCAAAAATCTGCCTATCTCCGCCTTAAATAAATTCAATGATCCAACCTCCACAGCTCTCTGGGGCAGTGAATGATGTACAACCATATGATGTAATCATATGGAACGTCGCTCGTTGACATTTATTGCAGTAATGTTGCTCCTCCTACGTATGCCAGCGCAGTGCAAGCATTCTCATGTCTGCCCTTCTGTTCTAATAAGCTCAATTATGTTTTGCAGGTCCCCAGACTCCCGAGGCGCAAAGGAGGCCGCACCTGTCCCATTGCAGGTGGTCATCACCACGGGTGGAGAGGACACCACTGAAGGGGAGGAGAAGGAGAAGGATGAGGATGAGGATGATGAGCCTATGTCATCTGTTGTACCTGCGGCAACGTCTTAATCAACAGATAAAGTAGCGGGGCCAAGCGGCTTGCAGCAGGCGACTCCAAGGCATACAGTGCCCACGCCGACCCCACGGAGCTTGAATCGGCAAGATAGGCACGCCCTGCAATGGGCAGATCCTAACGCGTACATGGTCACACTGTCAAGGGAGAGCGTTGACATCAGTCGAGAACTCTTCCAGGCGATTGGTGTGTTGACCATAAACATTGCTGCAATGTCCGCTCGAATAACGGAAGAATTCGAACATCGAACACAGCTGTGGCAATGGGCCAAATGGCTGACGCTGTCCATGCCTTGCGGCATGCGATACTGTCATAAGACGGCACTGCCCCCCAAGGTGCCGTCCCACCAACCAATCGGACAGTTGCGAGTCAGGAGGAAGAATTTCCTTCTGGCTCGGAAGAGGTTTCTCCTCCAGCCACTGAAGGGATGCTACCAACGTCACCCCTCCCACAGCAGCAGGCCTCGAGGTTTGAGGTCCCCTGCTGCAAGATGTATTGGTCCCATTACTCGGGGATTAAAACCGGTGGGGGGGCGGGGGTAAGAAAGGATCTGGAGGGAAGAGTGGCCGCATAGAAGGGGAAATTTTGTTACTTGTTATTAATTGTTCTGTTTTGTTGTTTTGAAAATATTGTTGAATGTTCGGGGTGGAGGAGGGGGGTGTTATACATGTTTGTTCTAAAAAGTTTCAAATTTCTCTGTCATTATTACATTCTTTTATTTAACTTTACAATTACCCTGAAGTATCTTCTAATAACGGAACGTAAAACATGAATACAATGGTTGGAAACAATGGCCATGGCCAGGCGAGGCAATGATGAAACGTAACGCAACTGTAACTGTCACTAATGCAAGTTCATGCAAAGCGTTCATTTATGAGCTGCTGACGCAAGAGTTCTGCAGCTGCGTAACTACCATGGGGCTTTTCCAGTGTTGCCGGGGAGGGGGGGGGGGGGGGGGGGCATGGGTTCATCGCCCAGGCTGATTAGGACCTCGGGGAGGACAGTCATCCTTCTCCTCTTCATCTTCCTCTTCCGCGTCCTCTCTCCTGAGGTGGCAATTGTTATTCTCTCCTCATAGCTAGATTATGCAACATGCAGCACACCACAATAAACTCAGTGACCTGCTCAGGGTGGTATTGTAGGTTGCCTCCCGAGTGGTCCAGGCATCTGAAGCGCTGCTCAAGAATTCTAATTGTCTTTCCACAACATTGCATGTAGCTATATGGCTTTCGTTGTCGTGCTTCTTGGCTTCCGTCTGGGGATTATGCAGGGGCGTCATGAGCCAGCTGGCAAGGCCATATCCTTTATTCCCCAGCATCTAACGGTGACCTTGTGGCTGACTCTTAAATAGGTCAGAGACAGTGCTCTTATGCAAAATGTGCGCATCATTGATGCTGCCTGGAAAATTTGCATTTACTGCTATTATTATTTGGTTGTGGTCGACAATGAGCTGCATATTCAGGGAGTGGAATACCTTTCGATTCTGAAACACCTCTGCATCCTGTAAAGGTGCTCGCAGGGCGATGTGCGTACAGTCTATTGCTCCCTGCACCTTGGAGAAGTTTGATATTCGCAAGAAACCCAAAGCACTCTCAGTCTGTGCTTTCCTGGTCATAGGGAAGTTTATAAAGTCCATCCTGCGTGCGTAAAAGGCTTCAGTCACCTGTCGAATGGAGCAATGTGTGGCGCGCTGAGAGATACTGCAAATATTGCCAGCTGAGGCCTGAAAAAAGCCCAATGCATAGAAGGAAAGTGCCGCAGTAACCTTAACCTCAATGGGCAGTGCGGTCCTGATGGTGCTGGTAGGCTGCAGATCTCCCTTAATGAACTGGCATATCTCACTGATGACCTCCTAAGGCATGTGTTATCGGACAAGTTCAGGTATGATCGCTTTTCCCTGTAAATGCTTTGGGTGTAAGGTCTCCTCCTCCGCAGCAGTCTGCCAGCTCTTTGATTGGGCACATAATGCTCTTCAATAAACCTTCTCCCATCTTCAATCTGCAGCATGTGATTAGTGAGCAATACTGGCAGAGAAATTACAGACCCTATCACTATAAATTGCTATAAATGCCCTAAATTTGTCCACAACAGATACAAATGTGATTAGATGATTGTAAGGGCCTTTTTGACTGTTGCCACTCACTCACAAATTGATTCTCCTCATAAGCACTTGTTGAAGCAGCCTTTCAGATCCTCCGACTTTCAAAATAGCATCCGTAGTGCCGCGTGCTGCCGACTTAGTCAGGTGAGATCAGCTTTTCTCCAGCGATCTTCTCGGCGAGCGATCAGCTCAGCGATGTGTGGGCGATATGGCGAAAGTTGCGGTCGGCAGTAGCCTTAGGCCAGGCGATGCAGCACATTCATGTGTGCCGAAAGTTGGGCCGGCGATTAGTGGGCGATGTTCCGGCCCAACTTTCCACTTTTCATCAAAAATGAGCGATGGGCTGCCTATATGGGCGATAGATGAGCAATAGCTCAGCGATCATGAGTGGAAAGTCTAGCCCAATGGCTTTGGTCTTCCCAATGTGTAATGGGAGGAAATTTCAGTTCAGCCAGGACTGGATGTTGGACAAGCAGTCTCACAACGCAGAGGCAGTAGAGAGGTTGGGAGAGCTGTGTGTTGTTTATGTACATGTCATGGCCTGACGTCATAGCGATATCACCGAGAGCCAGCATGTAGATGAGAAATAGGAGGATGCAAAGGATAGATCCTCGAGGAACTCCAGAAGTAATGGTGCAGGGCAGGAAGATAATCCATTGCAGGAGATTCTTTGGCTACAACTGGACAGGTAAGAGCGGCACCAGGTGAGGGCATTCACACTCAGCTGGACAACAGAGGAGGATAATTATCACAGCTTCACTCAAATAGTTTAACTTTGGTTAGAGTAATAGAATGATACAGCACAGGAGGCTATTCGGCCCATCGTGCCTGTGCCGGCTCTTCCACCAACCTTTCAGACAGTGCAATACAGATCACAACAACTTGCTGTTGTAAAACAAGTGTTTCCTCATGTTTGCCTCTGGTTCTTTTGCCAATCACCATAAATCTGTGCCCTCTGGTTATCGACCTTTCTGCCACTAGAGACAGTTTCTCTATATTTACTCTCATCAAAACCATTGGTAATGTAACTATTTTATAATGCTGCTCCATGGAGGCTTGTGAACATCCATTGGCATCAATTAGCCACAAGGGGCTGTTTTCAGTGTATCTGCTGCTTGGATTGGAATTAATTTATTGCTGTGAGTTATCATATGAATTTTCTTGTCTTGTCCTACATTCAGGGAGGAAGGGGATGAGGGAGAACAAGGCAAAACAATTCTATGACTGAGCCCCACAACACATCTTAAAAACACACTCTATAAAGTGGACATACTAAAGGGAATCTCCCCAGATATTACCGTAGCAATTTAGCACCATATAAATATCCTGAAATGGATGTTTACAGACTACAAGGAGGAGCCAGACAAATGAAAATTAATCTACCAATCCAAAGAAAAATTCAAAGGAGAGCTCAATGGAAACTTGATGACTCTCCAACTTTGTACTTACTCATTTATGTCAAAAATGTAAACTGAACACAAAGTTCAGATGTGTAAGGTTTCAAATTAATTTTGTCAGCAAACAGAAATGTAATTTAAGCCCCATCACCTATCTTATCCATGTAATGCCCCCATTTGGCTTTGAACTTGGCAATCCTGTATCTGCTCTCTGGGGAGTGACTGGATGCAACATATCATACTTTTGTGTGTAATTACCAAATGGTTTATGCATGCAGATTTCTGATCTTCCGATTCATATTCTGTGGCATTAGAAGATCAAGTTATGTTCTAAATCCTTTTCTACTCTTTCAAGCACAATTTTTTAAAATACACAAATAAAAAATCTCAGATAAAATTCCATGATACAATTTGTTAGCTCCTTCCAAATAAATTGTACTGGTGGAACATATTAAATGAAGCAGCACAAGTCAAGTCTTGATTTATAAGGGTGTGTTCAAATATTTCATGTCAGGATTGCCCTCTCATTTTTGATTGCAATCAATTCAAAATTGCACAATATCAGCAATGGGGTCAAGTTTCGGGCCGTGCCGAGAACGGCGCAGCTCCGACATGGACGCCCGTTTTTCGCGCCTAAAAGCGCGACAAAAATGTACCTTGCAATTCTTGGGCTCCCTGCAGGTCCCTCGGAGCGGCACACAGCGGGGGGCGGAGCCACAGAGTCGCACCGATTCTGCAAGTGCAAAGGGGCGGGGCCAAGATAAATGGGAGAACGCCGTGCCGGCAGCCCTGCGCATGCGCGTTGGAGCACGCGCGCAGTAGGCCATAAATATTGGCACTTGGCCATTGTTTCGTGGACCTCTGGAAAGGCTTGGGATTGAATCTTGGTGATTTTTGTGTGTCTGAAGGAGTGCTTTGAGCAGCACTGTTGAAGAAATTACATGCTGAAATCAGTGAGTGCTGCTTTTTGCTGCTAAACTTCCAGAACAAGTGCTTCATAGGTGCATGCAAAATAAGGACTGTGTGTTTTGAAAAATAAGTGTGTCAATTCAATACAGCAATGGAACAACGTCTACCAAGAACAAAGAATTTCTTGGATGAGGAAGTGGAGATATTAGTAAACATCATTGAGCAGAGATGGCAGGAGCTGGATACCAGCAACAGAGGTCGCATAAAAGTGCCAGCTAAAGAAATGAAGAAACGCTGGAACCAAGTTGCAGAAGTTTACTGTGCAGTGGTGCATACCATGAGATCTGGAAGCCAGTGGAAAAAGAAATGGCACGACCTTGGTCAAGTAGTTAGTGCAAGTAATATTTTCATTTTTTAATGTAATCGTAATTGTAATGTGACTATCTGTATGTCCCACCCTGCAGAAAGAAACACTCTGTAAAAAGTTATATTTTACTCTTTGCAGAAGAAATTGGCCCACAACAAAGGGGAAGCAACTTGAACAGGAGGAGGCACGCCCAATCTGCATCCACGGACACCCTTGGAACAGAGGGTAGCTGCTATGATGAGTCGTACATGGAGAAAAGCAATCAGTACAGCACAAGCTGGGCCCACACACGAGGAAGAAGGCATGTCCTGAAAATGCATTGTGGCCCTTCAAATCAACCTGCTGCCTGGCCTGCTATGTGTGAGTACTCATGCCACCCATCCTGCCCCCTCCCTTGCTGTTAAACATTTGACTGTTCTGATATATTTTGCAGAACATGATGATGATGCCAACCCTGAGGATCCTGAAGATTCAGTACAACCAGATGCGATTTTTCAATTTGAAATTGTTTTGTAACTTTACAAATTTATAAGTGATCTTCAAGAGTCATATTAAAAAGTAAAGTTTGATACAACAAATATTTTATTACAGTGACATTAACTTTTCAATAAAATATTTTTTCATTAAAACTGAATCATGTTCCATTAACACAACACAACATAGGAACAACTCCAAAGAATAAACATGTCCATGCGCAACAGTTGTCGCAGGGCACTCAGGCATCAGTAATTGAAGCGTTCATGGATGAGCTGCTGGCGCAAGGCTCGAGCAATCGTTAAAGGGGGACGATGGACGGCCTTCCTCCGACCTCGTGCTCCGGCATCAGGAACTTGCATTCTTTCCTGATCGTCGTCATCATCCTCATCCTGCTCTTCCAAATTACTATCATCAGGCACTGGCCCCTCATGTGGGTCTTCTGGATCCACTACCAGCTCCTGCTGCCTCATGATGGCTAAGTCATGGAGCATGCAGTACACAACAGTGAAGTGACCGACAATCTGAGGAGAGTATTGCAAGTGGCCTCCGGAATGGTCCAGGCATCGGAATCGCTGTTTCAATATGCCAATGGTCCTCTCAATGATGCTGCGCGTCGCAATGTGCGCCATGTTGTATTGACGGTCAGCCTCTGTCCGTGTCAAGCGTAGGGGCGTCATGAGCCAGGTGGTCCGGCCGTACCCTTTGTCTTCCAGTAGCCAGCTCTGCCCTTCTAGCTGCTGCTCAAACATGTCAGATATAACGCTGTCGCGTAGGATGAATGCATCATGAGTGCTGCCAGGGTATCTCGCATCGACTGACATGATGCGCTGCTTGTCGTCACACACGAGCTGCACATTGATGGAGTGGAAACCTTTTCTATTCCTGTACTGCTTGGAATCTTCCACAGGTGCTCGCAAGGCGATGTAGGTACAATCAATACAGCCCTGTACCTTTGGGAAGCCAGCAATCCTGAAACAGCCCACAGCCCTCTCATGGATTACTTGTGCGGTCATTGGGAACTTAATGAAGTCATTCCTCCGCGCATACAGTGCAGCCGTGACCTGGTAAACGCAGGCATGTATTGCACGTTGAGAGGTGGCGCACACATCTCCAGTTGTAGCCTGAATTGATCCCGAGGCATAGAAGGCAAGTGCAGCTGTTATCTTCACTTCAACAGACAAGGCAGTTGGCGTTCTGCTTCTGGGCTGCAAATCTGCTCTCAGCATATCAACGACAACTTCTCTGCAGAAATGCAGCCTTTTGACACAATCAGCCTCGCTCACGTCCAGGTACGAGCGCCTGGCTCGATATTGCCGACGTGAGTAAGATCTCCTGCACATCAGCTTACGGGCTATGACGTTCCTGGTGCGGTGAGCTCTAATCCATTCTCTCCTATGCAGTGAATTGCTGGCGAACCATTGCAATAACCCGTGGTGTTGACAATGCAGCACCCATACCTCAATTACAAATTTAAGTTTCAAACTGGCTAGCTGGTTGCCTCTCCTTCCCGGTGCTTTGCACGCCTACTCTGTCCCCTGGCCGAATGGCCTCAAGGCTCCCTCGTAGCTCGAAGGCTACCTGCTGTGTCTTCGGCTGCCGTCAGCCATTGCTGCCGCCCCTATCCCGTGGCCGAATGCAGTCAGCTTCCCTCGCAGCTCGAAGGCTGCTTGCTGTGTCTTCGGCCGCTGTCAGCCATTGCTGCCGCCCCTATCCAGTGGCCGAATGCCCTCAGCTTCCCTCGCAGCTCGAAGGCTGCTTGCTGTTTCTTCGGCTGCGTCGAGCCACTGACGCCGCCCCTGCCTCCGACATGGAAGGAAGGCCTGCCTGAAACACTGCAGTTCGAAGGCTGCTGCTGCTTCACACAGGTAGGAATAATCAATATTTTGTATTTGTTTTGTTTATAATTTTTTATTCAGGATGGCTCTTTATTTGTATAAGCAAGACTGTTGAATGCTTGTAGAATTTAATTACTTCCCTTCACCCTCTCCCTCCACCCCTCGGTCCCTACGCCTGATTTGTAACCTACGCCTGATTTCTAAAGTGTAGGCAAGGTTTTTCTGAACGTACAAAAATCTACACTTACTCCATTCTAAGTTAGTTTGGAGTAAGTTTTCACTGCCTAATCTTTCAAAACAGGCGTAATTGGCCGGACATGCCCACTTTTGAAAAAAAAAATCTGTTCCAAACTGAAACTGTTCTAACTGACGAGAATTGAAGCAAACTAAATGCCGAGAATTGCAATTTCTAAAATACTCCATTCTAAACCAGTTGCTCCAAAAAAATAGGAGCAACTCAGACCGAAACTTGACCACAGTGATTCCACATAAATGACACCACTGGACTTATTTTATCCATCCTATGCCCCTCATTCCATTCTGCAGAACCAGTTGTCTCGATAAAAATGTCTTACTGCTCTTGTGCCAAACTGCTGCAGTCCATAGAATGAGACAAGACTTACATTTATATAGCGCCTTTCACGACCACCAGACGTCTCAAAGTGCTTTACAGCAAATGAAGTACTTTTTGGAAGTGTAGTCACTGTTGTAATGTCGGAAATGCGGCAGCCAATTTGCGCACAGCAAGCTCCCACAAACAACAATGCTATAATGACCAGATAAGCTGTTTTAGTGATGTTGATTGTTGATATTGGCCAGGACACCGGGAATAACTCCCCTGCTCTTTTGAAATGGTGCCGTGGGATCTTTTACGTCCACCTGAGAGAGCAGACAGAGCCTCGGTTTAATGTCTCATCCAAAAGACGGCACCTCCGACAGTGCAGCGCTCCCTCAGTACTGCACTGGAGTGTCGGCTTAGATTTGTGTGCTCAAGTCTCTGGAGTGGGACTTGAATCCACAACCTTCTGACTCAGAGGCGAGAGTGCTACCCACTGAGCCACAGCTGACACTGAGAAGTAAATTATAATTGGACTATTTCAAGTCCTCTAATGTGTCCCCTGGTCACTACTCTAGCCTGTCAAAGGGAAATACCTCAAAAATGGTACAATGTTTACTTGAAACAAGAACCTTTAGGCATCTTGAGTACTCTCACTTGAGATATGGGCTTCCGAAATTAAACATCACCATCTTGTGCTATGAAGGAACTTACACCAAACTGTAGTAGGTGCAAGCCCATATCATAACTTTGCGTCACCACTCCCCGATGAGTCAGGAAATTTATCCACTCAGTACTTAGACCATGCAAACCACAATAATCAGATTGTGAACCTAGAGAGGAGAAAAACTAGACAGGATTCCGGTTACTGAGAACTCTCTAATGACCCCTACTGCAAGTGCAGATACATGCTCATCAATCAAGTTGCACGAAAATTTAATAGCCTGCCAACATTCACTGTACAAACATACAAATTAAGAATGGCCCCTTGAATGCAGTACCAAAGTTGTGGCTTACAGTTATGGAACTAGGACAAAATATGGTTTTCAGATTTAGAAGATGGCGCAGCTTGAATACTCAACACTGCTCTCAAGTCCAGCCTACATGAAAAGCAACTAAATTACTTTTATGGATGAAGTTTAAAAAAAAATCACATTAATTTAAAGTGCTAAACATTGCAACCTAGTATGGCAAGTATTCAAAGTAGGATATTAAAAGTTCATTGCTGTAATCCAATTAAAATCATTAACTGAAAGGGCTGAATTTCAACAGCAAAACCCAAAGCACCCAATGTCTCGGTAAGAAGTTGATTCTGTAGCCTGGAAAAAGTCAGATGGTTTCAAGTTGAATGTATATGCACGCCATTCCCAGTGTGACCATTTTCATATAAACCTTGATGAAACAAGGTTTTGTGGAACTTGTCTCAAAAAGTATTCAAGTGATTTATTCATGTGAAATGTCAGTGTCTACGAGCTCAAAATTGCCCAGGTGTTGCTCCGTTTCTTTTGGAGCAACTTGATTTTTCTGGAGTATCTTAAAAATCCACATTTTGCACAATTTGCGCCAGTGTAAGTGAGTTAGTTAGGATTTTTTTTTAAGTTTTGTTTTTTTTCCAAAAGGGGGCGTTACTAGCCACCCACGCCTGTTTTGGCCATTTAAACCACTTTAGAGAGATAATAGTTGCTCCAAACGAACTTAGGCCAGCGTACGTGGCCACTTGTGGCTGCACAGAAAACCCTTGCGGAGAGTTAAGAAATCAGCGCAGGTAGGTACATGGAAATAAAAAATAAAACTAAGTCCTACCTTCCCATCAAAACTCGACCCGGGATGTCAGTGGGCCGGCCGGTGCAACAAAAGTAAGTCCAGATTCCAGTCCCAGAGTGCCCCATCTCAGCCCCAGCTCCAATCCCTTCCCAAAGAATCCTCTCTGTCTGACCCCACTCCTGTTCCCGACTCAGCTTATCTAAAGTGCGTTCCACAGCGTGCCCGGCTGGTGCGTGAGACCACTCGGCCAGGGATAGGGGCGGCGAGCATCGGGTCCCTCCTACACAAACTCCAGGACGCGCTGGGGGCGAGGAGCTACTGCGCATATGCGCACACTCCAATGCGCATGTGGAGAGTTGCCGGCACTGTTTCTCGTGCAGGGCCCTAAGCTCTGCCCCCCAATCGACTGGCCACGCTGCGCCAAGCCCCGGGAGAGGCAACACAGCGGCCAAAATCGGCTTACATTTTTTCGGAGCCGTTTTCAGCCCACAAAGTCGCCGCAGCTCTGGGAGTGCGCCGAAAAAAGGGGTGGGCCTAACTTGAGCCCTAAATTAGGACAAATGATGCGCAACATCAGTCTAAATCCCATTTTCTAAGGGGCCGAGTGATTAAAAAGCAAAGGCAAATAGATTACTCAAAAGGAGACTATATGTGCACTAATAGCTATTTGTATAAGCAGTTAAGTCCCAGTTTGTTGACATTTTAATTCTTTGGAAGCAATCACCGAGCTGGTTTTGTTAGGTCTTTGCAGATCTCCAAATGAAATAAGAGTCTTGTCGTTATATGTCTCAAAGTGTAAAATTCCTTATTAAACAAGATTTAATGTTAAAAATCAGGAGTGTTACTGTTATCTCTAGTTTCGCATTCATGCTGCACTGCCTCTTTGAAGCTAACAATTTAAAAAAACACTCAGCAGTATCCGATCAAATTCTGTTAGCCGGAAGGTCCGGAATATCAAACGTGTTTAACAGGAAGAATTCTTTTTTTATATCTCAAATGCTGTGATTTGCATAGCTATTGTTTTTCTCATTCTGGGATCTGCAAGGACTGCCGGATAAGGTGAGACATGATGTTCAATTTGCCAACAAGAGAAAACCTCAATGATCAATTGCACTTTTTCCAAGATTGTTGGAAGAATTATCTATGAAAGTTAGAGTGCTGCCATCAGAATGTGCTTTCCATATTACGCCAAAATAATATGATTAACACATACCTTGTTTTCTTGCATCTATTTTTGACTTTTTTGTCTGAGCAAGAAGTCCTGATGACATCATTAAGCAAAACGGATACAAAGAGATTAGAGAACCCGATTGAATGTGCTGAATTACCATTTGTGAAGACAGTCAAATCAAGGGATGACTCAGCATCCCAAATGTGTATCAATTCAATTGCCTCAGAATGGGAGGCTTTAACAGTTCCAAACCTGAACCCTAATTATATAATTTGCATGCTGCTTGAATTAAAATTTGGGGGGGGGAAATTATCAAAATGGAGAGAAGTAAATGATACGGATATGAATCCTAATTCTTTAATGATCTGCTATTTAACATAGATCCTGACAGTGGAATTGTTAAAATTGTATTATTGTGCAGTTTTAACCAAGTACTTTTTTTAAAGCAAGAATTTTATTTTCTTGAACTTTCATCACTTGTAACCATTGTTACATTGTAAGGTATATTAATTTATGACAGTTAGTTAAGATGAAGTAGCTGCATTTAACTCGAAATATTCAGAGTTATTGTCGCATCTCATGCCAAACTGAAGTGCATGTAAATAATGTGAGCAGAACTTGATACTCACAAGGGGGATATCACGTGCTTTTTCAATGCGAACAATTTTCACAGTCTCTTCTCCATACTGTGCAACTCTCTCATAAACATGGTCTTCAGTTGTCGGTTCTAGTAGCATTTCCTGCTGTGCTACTCCATCATGGGCTAGAAGCAATGCCTGGAACAGTCAGAGATCAAACAAGCTTAAGTACATCAGAGTTTAAATTTGCCTTTGTACAGTATTATAAACAGACTTCTATAACCTAATCCTCTTCCCTCATATTACTTAGCAGAAACAAAATAGACAGATACTTCATGCATCTCTCAGATTGCTGGTTAAGTGTACTTGGTGTGTCAAACTCTCCTAACACTTGCAACATATTAAGTATATTGCTGCTCCAATTTTTCTTTTCTTCTTAATCAATAGCTAAAAACCAAATCTCTCCATTAATGATTTAAAAGAAAACAATTAAAAACATTTGCCGACATAGACTATAAACTCGCCTTAGTACTGCTTTATAGAATACACCTACAGATCATTTGATTTATCGGGAAAAATAGACAATTTAATACCCACTTACAAGCATAAGAAAACCATTTTTCAAAAAAAGCTGAAGAGAAATCAATGTTCAATTCGCAGACTTCAAACCTGAATATCTCCATATAGTTGTGCTCAATCTATTTGTAAGAAGCAAACATTGCCTAAATATCTGTGGCCAATAATTCAGAATTTTTGGGGAGCCACAACAAACCATAATGATGTACCAGAGGAAAGATACATAGAATCATAGAAATTTACAATACGGAAGGAGGCCATTTCGGCCCACCGTGTCCGTGCCGGCCAACAAGAGGCTATCCAGCCTAATTCCACTTTCCAGCTCTAAGTCAGTAGCCCTGAAAGTTACAGCACTTCAAGTGCACATCCAAGTACTTTTTAAAATGTGGTGAGGGTGTCTGCCTCTACCACCCTTTCAGGCAGTGCGTTCCAGACCCCCACATGTATGAGCAATTCACAGACCGGTCACGTGCTATTGTTTTACAGTACCCATTCTTAATAAAATAAAGTCACAAAATGCTAACTTCTATGGTAGAAACATTACAACATATGGTTTATCCCCCCACTACAAACATTCACATTAAATCATGAGAATAATAATCCTCTGAGTAAATCAGAGCATAATTCTTCTTTCAGCAGCTTCTATTCCTAGTCACTTAAGTGAAATTAGTTATAATTTTAAAGACGAAGAAAAGCTTAATTTTAACAAAAAAACCTATAAGGATATTACTTATTTTCCATATGTACTTGGCTTCCAAAACATCTCAAGATCGACAATTAAATATACAACTTGATCATTCCTGAAATAGTCCGTCTGTCAAACCAGTAAGTTGTTAAATCAGTGATGTTTAAAATAACCAAAATATATATCCTAGTTGAAAAAATCCATTTAATAGTTCAAACAAAATGTCTTCATTTGAACATAACCTACCCTAAACAGTTTATTTTATTTTAAAAACAGAATGTGCAGCACAAGAGTTAACACCAAAAATAACTAAAGGGCATACTTCAAAGTGTGGTGAAGCAAGAAGAGCAGAGAGTTCCTGTCCATCCTTCTGGTGACTAATGGTCAAAATCTTCTGTACCTTAAAAGAAAAAGGATAGCAATGAACAGCAACTATATACGCACACAACAGTTCACAATCTCAATAAAGGCTACAACAATGCCTTGCTGCCTTTATGCTTTTTTCTACACATCTGCATTATGATGTCTGGATTTTGCATAAGTTTGGAACTTTTCCCCATCTAACTGCAAGTCTTTGTGAGGGCATGCACCTATAAAATATGATACTGATCACTAATATGATTGAAATCCCTGTGAAATTGGAGTATTAACAGGATACAAGAACATCTGGCAAAAGAAAAAGGCCACACTTTGGCCCCAAATTTCCCCGGCCACTTAGAGCGGCGTATCTCGATGTGGTGCTCCGACTTCCTGGAGGAAAAAAAGCGCCAAAAATCTACCTCTTAATTTGTCCACTCCCTCGTCGTCTGGATCCATCGGCGTCGCGCAGCAGAATCTGGGGGGGTGGGGAGTTTCGGCCGCGCTTGCTTAGCGCAGCCGGCGGGGGCAGGGCTTGGGCCCAGTGTGTCGTGCAGTGCCGGCAGGGGTAAGCATGACCGTTTGAGTGTGCGCGCATGCACAATGGGTGGTTCAGTCTGCACGCATGCGCAGTGTAACAGGAAGCTTGGCAATTGGCCAGTTAAAGGGAGAATGTCCTCAGAATAAGTGGCTATGGAGCATATATAAAGGTGAGGTCTGAATATTAATTTGTGTGGCTGAGGGAGTGGAAAGGAGTGCTGGATAGGTGTAAGAGGTGTAAGTGTGATCTTTGAACATTACCTGCGTTTGAGTCCAATAGACGAAAGGCACTAGAGCGTGCAAGAACCAAAAATTTCCTCCATGAGGAAGTGAAGAAATTAGTGACAGTTATTGAGGAGAAATGGCTGGAGCTGGATATCAGCAAGAGTGGTCCTTCAAAGGTCCCCCCCCCAAGGAAATGAGGAAAAGATGGAACCTCGTTGCTGAAGAATTCTCCGCTGGAAGCCAGTGCAAGAAGAAATGGCAGGACATTGGTCAAGTAGTGAGTGCAAGCAATATCTTCATCTTTAAATTGAATTGCAGTGGAAAATATGAGCATCTGTAGGTGTCCCACCTATCAGAAGTGCACCATGTCTGACAATTAATATTTTCATCTTTGCAGAAGAAATTGGCCCACAAGAAGGAGAGAACTAGAACAGGAGGAGGTCTGCCAAATTTGCACCAACTGACATCCCTGGAACAGAGGGTTGCTGACTTGCACTGGCAGAAAAAGAATAAGCTCTGCACAAGCTGAACCCACACGCGAGGGTGAGGGTGAGTCATTAAAATGCATAGTGGCCCTTCAAATCAACCTGCTGACTGGCCTGCTATGCGTGAGACTATTCATGCCACCCATCCTGCCACCTCCTGTGCTGCTAACCATTTGACTGTTGTGTTGTCTTTTGCAGAAGAAGACGACACTCAAGATCCTGAGGATCCAGATGCGTGCGCTCCAGACCAAGGCGGTTGGGGGGGGGGGGGGGAAGGAGGGGTCCATGGAAATGTGTGTTCAGGAGAATGCTGACCACGATATCGATCAGCACATATCACAGGGTATCACACAGCCAGAACCCTCCATTAGCTCCTCGGCAACCTTCCATGGGTTCACACCGTCTGAGGTCGCGGATCCAAGTGGCGGTCGGGAAATGCATCTTGGGACACCGTGCCCCACCATCCCAGCCTGCGCCTCACACTGGAGGGGTGCCACTAGGTAGACCCATGGCAAGGGGAAGGAGAAGCCGACCAGTCTCTCCTGAGAGGCAGCCCTCAGCAGAAGTTAATCAGGTTTTTTCATTGGGTGGGGAGACCAATGTCCTCAAAAGATCACTTGTGGAGGCTGTCAGTGGGGTGTGTGATGAAGTCATCACACTATCGGGTGAAATCTCTGCACTAAGACCGGAAGTCAGGGCAGGCATTTCAGAGGGTGTGCAGACGATGGCAGGTGCCATGAGGGAGTTGGCTTCTGCAATAAGGACACAAAGGCCGGAGACTCAAATGTCACTCCCAATTCACTCCACGCACCAGCCACTGGCCAGACCCAAGCCGGGTCCCCAACCCCCCCACCACCGACCCTATAAGGAAGTGCACTTTCCCCGAGATGTGGGTGAGGGATGGGTGCAGACTTTCTTTCCTGTTGTGGCTGTTGTTGTTGTTCGTATCGTTGAAGTGCACTGTTAAATTCACAATAAAAGATATTTTGCATCAAAACAGAATCATCCTCCATTAGGACCATGCAACATTTAGACTCAACTGTAAAAACTAAAAATCCCTCACCCCTAGGCATGTGTACCTGCCGCTCCTAGCCCTGGCGGGAGGGCTAGCCGGTGCATTCTGCAGTCGGCAAGGTAGGACCGCTCTATTTTCTGTAGCTGATTTAATTTTCATTTATTTGTGGTGATGTTGTGCAGCTATTGTGCTGAAGATGTTGTGCTGATGTTGTGAAGGTCTTTAAGGTTTTTCTGTGCCTACAAAAGTGGCCACATACACTGGCCTAAGTTAGTTTGGAGTAACTTTCAGCTGGCCAAATTTGCTTCTATGGCCAAAACAGGCGTAAGTGGCTGGTCACGCCCCCTTTTGGAGAAAAAAAAAACCTAAACTTAAAAAAAAAAACGAACTAACTGGCTGACTGACTTACGCTGGAACAAGTTAAATGGGGAAATTTGCGATTTTTAAGTTACTCCAAAAAAAGCTACTTGCTCCAAAGAAAGCGGGGCAATTCCTGGGGAAATTTGAGCCCATTATAACTGTGATTACCAGTCAACTACTGGTCACTGTCCAAATTTACTGTATTAAAAAGGCGGTCCATCTAAATGCCCTAATAAATTAACAGCAAAAATCACATCCACATTTCCTTGTTGACATATGCTAGGAAAGTAAAGTGAAGAGATTGAAAACCAGATCTATTGCTTCAGTTCTGCAAAGGAACCTGCCATTTCTAAATTTCTGACGGAGTTGGTTAGATATTCTTTTCTGGGTGTGTTTTCTTTTGATCATTTAAAAATGAATACGCAGCAGTGTTGTTGAAGTTGCAGGCTTAGGTTCCTGGAAATACTGACATTTGATGCTAATCAGCCACAATTATCAGCAATGCACGTCATTAATTCTAAGTCAGCCCACTAGACCAGATTCTTCATAATACATATATCATTCTCTTACATCATTACATAATTTTGTGTTGGGGTCAGATACAAGACAAAGGATCTGCTGAACCATTTACTCATAGTAGGTTCTCTCCTGTCCCCTATCTGGGGAGAAATCTACAGATGTAAGCAGCTAATGAGAGAGATAAAAGTTAAAAAAAAAAGTCAAAATGAGGGAGATGGCAGTGCAAGACTTTATTTTTGTTCTCGGGATGTGGTTGACACGGGCAAAGTCACATTTATTGCCATCCTACATTGTCTTGAGAAAGCGGTGGCCTTCCCCTTGAACGACTGTGATCCAGCGACGATGAAGGAATGATGATATATGTCCAAATTAGGATGGTGTGTGGCTTGAAGGAGAATTCGGAGGTGTTGATGGTTCCAGTGACATTGTGTCACTTGTCTTCCCAATGGTAGCGAATGCAGGGCAGGGGAGTGCTGTCGAGGTAACCTTGATGAGTTTCTGCTGTGTATCCTGCAGATTTGTACATAATGCAGCCAGGGTGCCTGTGGTGGAGGGGTCCAGGGCCAGGGGTAGGGACACCAATTGCTCTGGTCTAGATAATGTTGAGCTTCTAGAGTCTTGTTGCAGCTGCACCCATATGGGCGAGTAGTAAGTATTCCAGCACATCCCTGACAGGCCTTGTAGATGGTGGCAAGGCTTTGAGGGTTAAGTGAGTGAGCCATTTGTACCAGAGTACCCAGCCTCTGCCCAACTCTTATATAGTTGATATAGCTGGTCTAGTTCAGCTTGAAGCCAATGGTGACATACGAACATACCTAAAATGACAGAGGAAAAGACCTACCGGTCCATCCAGCCAGTCCCGTATAATTGTGATGTCTGGCGTAACACAATACGTACACTCTTCTTCTTCGCACCCCCACCCAACCACAAATCTCCAAAGAAGTGACCTCAAAGATGTTGATAGTGGAAGTTTTGGTGATGGCAGTACTATTGAGGATTAAGGGGAGATGATTGTTCGAGATGATGATCGGGTCTGAATGCAACCTGCCATTTGTCAGCCCCGGCCTGGTTGTTATCCTTCAAGATTGGAGAAGTTTGACTTACTGATGATACAATTTATAAACATACTTATGAATTATTCCACACTCAACTGGCCAACACTAGACGACAACCAGACACTTAGAAATATATGCCAGGAATTTCCTCAGTGTTTCTTCTGCTTTGCTGACGTAACTTCGGCGGTAACCCTGATTACACATTTAAACAGGGATTTCACCAAAGTTGGAGATGCACGTGGAAGTTTGCCCCCATAGTAAAGCACAAATAAAACAGACAATGCTTTCAGGTGGCTCTTCAAAAATGGTTTCTGTTGGTTTAAATGGCATTAAACTGTGGAGATGCTTTTCAGAAATGGCAGCAGCATTAAATAGCATAGTCCAGTTTAAGCTCAAATAATGACCCAGTCTAACATCATACCTGTACTTTTATTACCCACATGCAAATACTCTAACCATCAATTGTAACTACTGCAGAAAAGTTAATCAATTGCTGAACATGATCTTCTGAATTTTCTTTCCCCAGCTTTAAGGTTTTTACCTTCATGTGCCTTGAAATATTTTTAAAAGTACAACGTCCAACTTGTCCTACCGGATTGTACAGCGAAATAAAGAAGTCCTTTTCTTAGGGGCAAAAAAAAGTATAATGGATAGCTAATTGACAAAAACAAGATTCCAAACAAATAACTACCTCAGTGTTCTGATTCCCTCGAGCATGCTCTGATTACATTGTGTAGAAAGCAATTATAAAATCCAGCAGTGTAAGTTATGATGTATTTACATAATGAACTTTCATTCAGCAGTGCTTTATGCATACTAAAAACTTTCATCAAGAAATTAATAGCACATCTGCTGAAACTAAACAATGAAGACAAAGGCTGAACCTTTATCATGAGCATCACAGAAACTATAATTTTAACATTTTTATTTGCAAAAAGTTACGGTGGGCATGTGGCCCTGCAATGGTTCCCTCCTTGGAAATGTAAGAGTTTCACTAAATACTTGGAAACATGTGCTGCAGTAATTAATAACAGTAATGTTCTGGGTATGAGAAAACCTTAAGTAATGAAATCTTACCCAAAGTTTTTCACTAAACGGTTTCTAAAAAATTCTAGGCAGACTTTACAGTTTTCTCCACAGGACTGAGTGATTTCTTTGTGAAACAAGAGGAAACATAACTTGTATTTGGTCATCTCCAGCATTCATTTTCATCTCCTCCAACGGCTCCCACTCCAGCACTGAAATTTCTTCATGTGGCTGGATAAACGCAGAATTCTTGGATGGTCGTTGGGCTGGAGAAGGTTTACAAGATAGGGAGGGCGGGGTCATGAAAGGATTTGAAGAGAGAGAACGAGAGAGAGAGAGAGAGAGAGAGAGAGAGAGAGAGAGAGAGAGAGAGAGAGAGAGAGAGAGAAGGAGAGAGTAGAGAAAGAGAGAGAGTAGAGAAAGAGAGAGAGTAGAGAAAGAGAGAGGAGAGAGGAGAGAGAGAGAGAGGAGAGAAAGAGAGAGGAGAGAGGAGAGAAAGGAAGATTTTCCATTTTATATAGTGCCTTTCGTTCCAGAGCACTTTATAGCCAATGAAGTACTTTTTGATGTCACTGTTGTAATGTAAACGAGGAGAATTTTAAATTGGAGGCGTTGGGGGACCAGGAGCAATGTAGGTGTGCAAGCACAGGGGTGATGAGTTAGTGGGACTTGATGCGGGTTAGAATACGGGCAACAGAGTTCTGACATTTTTACCTCGACAAATCCGTGATTTTCCCAAAAGTATCTGACAAAATTATAGCTCAGGTGATGATGGCTGAAGGGAGTGAATGAACAAAAATAAGCTTCTAGAGGGAACGTTCCCATAAATCCAACTCTCCACACAGAAAATGTAAATATTCTATTCGCTAAAAATAAAATTCAATTCTCTCATGATGAGTACTTAAAATGAAACATCCATACTTTTTTCCCTTGGAAATGTATGTGTTTCACCAAATTCTTGGAAACATGTGCTGCAGTAATTAATAACAGTAATGTTTTGGTTATGAGAATACCTTAGGTGCACCTAACCCCAATGTTCCAATCCGGAATTAGTAGCTGTTTCCTCTTTTAAAATAAAAGTTTATCCAGATCCTCCTTTAAAACAGTTAATGATTTTCTCTTCCACTAACTTTGCTGATGATATGTTCCACAATTCTGTCACCCTCTTGGTAAAAAATAAATAAATTCCTAATCCAATTTTCTTCTGATAGCCTTAAACAGTGTCCTCTAGTCTATATAGTCTCGTCTATATTTTAGTAAATTCATCACAAGATTAATTTTCACCAACTGCTGTGTTGTTCTTCATTGATGACGCATGGTGTTTTTAGTCAACGGAGAAATGCTTTTCCACTCAGAATACTGAAAACAACTTCCATTTCTCTAACTTTCCTTATATAGATGAATGCCAAGTATGTGTTGCAAGGAGGAAGAGGTAAATACCTAGCAGGAAAATTTGGAGGAGGGAAGAGACTAAGAGATGGATCTTTGCAGAGACATTTGAAAGCAATGAAACAGGTAACGCAGCAAAATGGCTTTGAAAGACAGTTCCAGAGAGCAGGAATCTCAGTTAAAAGATTGGGCTCCTATGGGGAAATCGAAAGAACATAAGAAATAGGAGCAGGAGTAGGCCATTTGGCCCCTTGAGCCTGCTCCGCCATTTAATATTATGGCTGATCTGATCATGGACTCAGCTCCACTTCCCTGCCTGCTCCCCATAACCCTTTATTCCCTTATTGCTCAAAAATCTGTCTATAGAGAATTCCATAGATTTACAACCCCGAGAGAAGAAATTCCTCCTCATTTCAGTTTTAAATGAATGGCCCCTTATTCGAAGATTATGCCCTCTTAGTTTTAGTTTCCCCTATAATTGCAAATATCCTCTCTGCATCCACCTTGTCGAGCCCCCTTATTATCATATGTTTCAATAAGATCACCTCTCATTGTTCTGAACTCCAATGAGTATAGGCCCAACCTACTCAACCTATCTTCATATGTCAACTCCCTCATCTTTGAAAGGGGTTGTGATAAATCAGTTAGAGAAACAGAAGGTGTGAGTTGAGACAGAGTTGGAGAAAGTTGGGAAAACAAGGCGGCTGCAGGATTTGAAGCTGAGAAACTAGATCTTGAAACAGAATCTCTGAGGCAAAGGGAGTCACTGCAACTTAGCACTGGATGTGTGCAAGGCTTCATATGGAAGAGGATTCCGATTACAGATTTCTACATTCGTTCCTGTTTTGGAAGAGTACAAATGGGGAGAAATCAATTCTTAAAGTGCTCAATAGGGATAAAAGCCTTGTAATACTGGGGATGAGGGCTGGATGCAAGGCAGTGATCTTGGCAATGTACTAGATTTGGAATTTAAAGCTCAACTCCTGCATAAACAAAACACCAAGGATGTGCACTACTGGATTCTACCTGAACAGGGAGCCCGGAAGGATGATGAGAGTCAGAGCTAGAAGCACATAAATTGCGATGAGCGCTGTATTGAGCTGAAGAAAATTAAAGTTCATACTGATCTTGGATACTTGGTCGTAATATTACAGCAAAGCCTTCAGACCAATGGTGGCTGCATCATCCCACACATTTGGACAGAGGGGTGCAGATGATGAATAGGCAGAGGGGACCAAGAAGTTTTGTGCAGACTAGAGAAGATTGTGCAGGCATGAGAGTAAAAACCATTAGAGAAGATGTTGTCACTGCAGTGGAGCCATGAGAAAGTAATGGCTCTTGTTTCAGAGGAACGAATTGCTCAGGTTACATAAAAACACTTGGTTATTGGCACATCATTATTTTATCACCAAAACAGGCTTCAAAAACTGTAGTCAGAATGGTGAAAACAAAGTTTTTTTTAAAAAGCTTCATTACAATACATTCTTTAATCTAATTTAGCGATAGACCTACCTCCTGGGATAGCTCCTGTGCATTGGAGTTCACAGGATAAGGTGGACTCATCTTGTGCATATGAACTGCTACCGTATTGTGAATGCTGAAAGCATTTTGGAAATCCCGGTTCTGAACCAGCTGCAAAATGACTGCCACATCATCCTGACTCTGACCGTCAACCAGGCTGTGCTGTATGTGTTTCAGGGAAGACAGCAGCTCATCTACTCCTAGAGTTAAGAACACAAAATCCTCATCAGTAGAATTATTCAAAAGCCATTTCACAATTCTTCTTTGCAGTCAAGGATCAGGCGAAATGGCTAATTGCTAGTGAATGGCTTAGTTATACAGATTGGAAATGTCTCAGTTCTAATTCTGAGTTAATGAATTAATTGATTTCAGATATGTTGGCAATGTGCATGGGAGACACAATTGGCCTCAGCAACACCGGGTGAGGTAGACTGGAGGGAAGAAAATCAGCTAGGGTTGTTGGAAGAGGACAGGTGAGGTAAGGTTTGGGCTCAGCTATGATGTTCTTCCACGCACCCCCACCCCCGCCCCCCCGAATAGTTGAATAGCTCACTGAAACTCACCATTAAGGCCTTTCAGGAATCATGGCCAATTGGGTGAAACACTGGAGGGTACCTGGCAGCATTAAACTATTTTGGGGTGGGGGGGCGTGGAAGAAAATCACAGCTGAGCCCGATCCTTACCTAATAATCGAAGAATACTTGCGAAAGAAATAAAAGTGCCAAGACGACTTTGTAAAGTTTACAACTTCCTGAGCAATATATTGTGTACTTGTTTTATCAACTGCTCCTCACATTCATTGATAATGTCTTTAGAAGTAGGATGACAAAGTTTTAAGTCTCATTTGTGGATTTGCCATTGCAACATCATGCACGAGGTTCTGAAACTGGCAATTCCTGGTGTTGAACACTGCAGTTCGACAATTGTTACATTTAGTCTAGATCAGCCTGCATCTCTTTGGGGGACATCGGTGGGGGATTTTGTGCTCAAAGAATTGTTGAATGTCAGTGTTGGGGAATGGAATGCGCTTCCATTTCACGCACCCAATCAGTAACTAGCATTACCACAACAGGTGTAAGAATGCTCACAAAGCAGAGTAAAGTTCCCTCTGCTCTGCCTCAATAAAGGTAATATAATTTTTCCATTTTACACACCAGCCAAAGTTGTTTTGTGCTCTCTCCGAGAGAGATTTTTAATGACATTCTCATCTATTCTTAATTATGGGTCTTAATTATGGGAAGTTTTGCACCGTGGAGCTACATCCATTTAAAACTGGGCTGAGAATGCTTTTAATGTTGGCAGATAGAAACTTTCATCCCAGCAAGATGAGCTGAAGTTGAATCCAGACCAACAAGATGTGGTTTATATAACACCTTTGAACATAGGAAAATGTCCCACGATGCTTCACAGATGTGTGGATCACGGAAGCTGGACCGAAGAAGAGATTAAGAGGGGTGACCAAACGCTTGGTGGAGGAGAAGGGTTTTTAAAGAGAGCGTTATAGGAAGAGAGGATGGTGCACTAGCAGAGGAGTTTAGGGACAGAATTCCAGAGCATGGGACATAGATAGCTTAAGGCACTGTTGGCGATGATGGGGTGAAAGGAGAGAAGGAGATGTACAAGAGGCTGCAGTCAGAGCAATGGAGAATATGGGGATATTAGAGGATGTGATGGAGATGGGGGTGGGGAGGCCATAGATGGATTTATAGATTAGGACAATAATTTTAAATTAAGAGCATGGGAGAGCAGGAGCCAACATAGGTCAAAGTGAATAGGGAATGAGATGATTGGGACTTAATGCAGGCGACGATACAAGCAAAACTTTGGACGAGTTAGTGATTATTGCTGTTAGAGGATGGGAGGCTGCCCAGAAGAGCAATGGAGTAATTGAGTCTGGAGGTGCTGAAGGTATGATTGAGGTTTCAATGGTGGATACGCTGAGATAGGACAGAGGTGGGCCGTGTTAGGAAGGTGGAAGTAAATGGAGAGGATATGCAGTTGCAAATTTAACTTGGAGTCAAACAGGATGCCAAGTTTCTGAACAGTCTGGTTCAGCTTGCGACAGCAGCTTGGGAAGGGAATGGAGTCGGGGGCCAACGGTGATGGTTTTGGTTTTCCCAATGGCGGAATGACACTCAAGCAGTTTGATAGCAGCGGGATCAAGAGAACTGCTGGAGATGTAGAGCTTGGAGTCATCAGCGTCTTTGTGGAGCTGATCCCATGGTTTCCAGTGATGTCATCAAGGGGCAGCATCTAAAGGAGGAGGAATAGGGGAACAGGGACAGATCAGTGGAGGACTCGCAAGGTGACAGTGCAGGGGTGGAGAGAGAAACCCTTGCTAGAGATCCTGTGATGATAATCAAAGCAAAGACAGTCTCATGGAGCTGGAGGATGGTGTGGTAGGTCACGGCAAAGGCTGCAGAGAGGTCAAGGAGGCATAATTCGCTAAAGTCACAATTAGATTATCATTTGTGACTCTGATTAGGACCATTTCTGTATTGTGGGTGGGGCAGAGGCTGCACAGAAGTAATTCAAACCATGAATTGTGGGAGAAAGGAGCATTGAGCTGAGAGGCAAAAACATGTCCATGGACTTGAGAGAAAACCTGATGGCTTGCATCCTAGAGTCCTAAAAGAAGTGACTGCATAGATAATGGATGCATTGGTTGTAATCTACCAAAATTCCCTGGATTCTGGGAAGTTCCCAGCGGATTGGAAAACCACAAATGTAACACCCCTATTTAAAAAAGGAAGCAGACAGCAAGTAGGAAACTACAGACCGGTTAGCCTAACATCTGTTGTTGGGAAAATGCTGGAGTCCATTATTAAGGAAGCAGTAGCAGGACATTTGGAAAAGCATAATTCAATCAAGCAGAGACAGCATGGTTTTATGAAAGGGAAATCATGTTTGAGAAATTTGCTTGAGTTCTTTGAGGATGTAATGAACAGGATGGATAAGGGGGAACCAGTGGATGTGGTGTATTTGGATTTCCAGAAAGCATTCAATAAGGTGCCACATAAAAGATTACTGCACAAGATAAAAGGTCACGGGGTTGGGGATAATATATTAGCATGGATAGAGGATTGGCTAACTGACAGAAAACAGAGAATCGGGATAAATGGGTCATTTTCTGATTGACAAACAGTAACTAGTGGGGTGCCGCAGGGATCGGTGCTGGGGCCTCAACTATTTACAATCTATATGTATGGATGAAGGGACCAAGTGTAATATAGCCAAGTTTGCTGATGATACAATGATGGGTGGGAAAGCAAATTGTGAGGAGGACACAAAAAATCTGCAAAGGGATATGGACAGGCTCAGTGAGTGGGCAAAAATCTGGCAGATGGAGTAACAATGTGGGAAAATGTAAGGTTTGTCCACTTTAGCAGAAAAAAATAGAAAAGAAAATTATAATGCAAAGTGCTTCAGCACAGAGGGACCTGGGAGTCCTCGTGCATGAAACACAAAACATTAGTGTGCAGTTACAGCAAGTAATCAGGAAGGCAAATAGAATGTTGGCTTTTATTGCAAGGGGGAGAGAGTATAAAAGCAGAGAAGTCCTGCTACAACCTAGAGTACTGCGTGCAGTTTTGGTCTCCACATTTAAGGATATACTTGCATTGGAGGCTATTGAGAGAAGGTTCACTAGGTTGATCCCGGAGATGAGGGGGTTGACTTATGAATACAGGTTGAGTTGAGAAGAATGAGAGGTGATCTTATCGAAATATATAAGGTAATGAGGGAACACAACAAGGTGGATGCAGAGAGGATATTTCCACTCACAGGGGAAACTAAAACAAGGGGACATAGTCTTAGAATAAGGGGCCATCCATTTAAAACTGAGATGAGGAGGAATTTCTTCTCTGAGGGTTGTAAATCTGTGGAATTTTCTGCCCCAGAGAGCTGTGGAGGCTGGGTCATTGAATATATTTAAGGCGGAGATAGACAGATTTTTGAGCGATAAGGGAATAAAGGGTCATGGGGAGCGGGCAGGGAAGTGGAGCTGAATCCATGATCAGATCAGCCATGATTTTATTAAATGGCTGAGCAGGCTCAAGGGGTCAAATGGCCAACTCCTGCTCTTATTTCTTATGTTCTTAAAAAAGAGGCTGGAGATGGGACATTACTTTGTGGAACACATGGGTCGAGGTATTTTTTTTTATTAGCAGGATGTCAGAGGTGAAACATTAATGTACCACTCAGTACATCAAGTTCTTCACAAGAATCAGCATAAATAAGAAAAGTAACATGAGCATTTCAACAGACTAGCATTATTGCACATTACTACATAATTTATCACTGCAAGAAACATTCCCATATTTCAAAATTCCAACTCCATATTTGTCTCAGAAGTTTCAATATCTTGTCTAAGCCTTTACAAATTTCAGTGGAAGAAAAATCTCTCGAGTTTCTGTTCATTATTAACATTTAAAATGATAAAACATACTGTATAATTTATTGAGTAGTATGCTTAAAAAAAGACAAGTTGCAGACTTGAAATGGACAAGCTGTTAAAAATTATGATTGCAACTTTGTCTGACTATTCATCACCAGTCACAAATCATACAGCATGAAGGGAACCGCAAAATAAGAACATTAACATAAGGAATATGAGCAGCAGTAGGATATTTCAGATGAGATGTTAAAACAAGGCCCCTCTCAAGTGGACGTAAAAAATCCCATGGCAGTATTTCTAAGACAAGCAGGGAAGCTTATCCCTGGTGCCTTGGGCAATATTTATTCTCAATTAGCAGAACAAAAACAGTTGATCTGGTCATTATCACATTGCTGTTTGCGGGAGCTTGCTGTGCGCAAATTGGCTGCCACATTTCCAACTTTACAACAGTGACTACATTGGCTGTAAAGTGCTTTGAGACGTCCGGTGGTTGTGAAAGGCGCTATAAAAATCCAAGACTTTCTTTCAAAATCAGAGAAGAGATATTATCTCAACAGATTATAGCAGCGATTGAGGTGGGAAAAATATTTTCAGAATTATAAAACTAGCCTGATTCAGATCACCATTGGAGGTCAGTAACAAAAGGACTTGAACTCAGGATTAGCATTCAAAGCATAATGGGAGAATTGGGAAAGATTTTTTGGAAAGAAAAAAAAGGGCTATTAGAACATGCAATGCTTTGCCACAAATGTTTATTGAAGCTGGATTAATCATGACATTTAAGAGAGTATTAGATGAAAATATTACAAGAAAGGAGCAGTGTCATGTATTCAACCAGCATTGTAACCCATGTATAATCTGACCGAAGTTGTACACTGTGAGAACACTGACCACTAGGTGGTGAACTTGTGGGAGACACTCCTAACCTAGACCTTCAGATATAAAAGGGGAAGCTCCACCCACTTCCAGCACATGAGTGCTATGAAATAAAGGACAGGTCACAGACTGACCACCTCTCAAGCATGGACCTCGTGTGCATTTATACTGTATAGTAAGGACTATCAATGGTGACGAGGATGGGATTTAAACCACGCGAGCATGGCCACTAGCAGAACAGAGGAGAGGTACTGTGTTAAGGAATGGTTGGGACAGAGATTCAACATTGTTAAAGCAGCACACAGTTCTCCAGGCAGACAAGGGCAGTCGGGCATGCCCCAACATGTAGTCGAACCCAGAGGGGGAGTTCGACAGAGACAATGGCAAGCTGAACGGCGATTCACGCCATTGCAAGGGACAATGCGGCCATCAACACCTGTTAATGGCGCACTCAAGGGCAATAACAGGGGCAGTCAGGGACGATCGACTGGCAAGGGACCTTTTGTTTCAAACAGCAGCTCATGTTGGAGGCGTGGAGGCACACACTCAGACGGAGTTTGCAGAGGTGAGCAAAATACCTGCAGAAATTGCAGAAATGAACGCTGGGGGAAATTGCTGGAAGCTGAAGTTCAGCGAGTTCATGTGGAGCACGTATACAGTTCATACACCAGGACGCCACCGATAATGATGAAAGTGCTCCAATGGCATCCCAGTATCAATGGAGCTAGACACGGGGGCCAGCCAGTCCCTGATGGATAGCAAACAGTTTGAAAAGTTGTGGGCGTCCAAGGCCAGGAGGCCAAAATTATCGCAGATTGACGCACAGCTACGGACTGACACAAAGCAGATCATTCCGGTGCTAGGCAGCGCCACGGTAGTCGTGACCGACAAAGATTCGGAGAACAGGTTGCCACTCTGGATTGTCCCAGGGGACAGCCCCGCACTACTGGGGAGGAGTTGGCTTGCTGTCATGAACTGGAAATGGGGCGATGTCAATGCAATTTCCTCTGTGGAGCGAGTATCATGCTCACAGATCCAGGACAAATTTGACTCATTATTTCAACCCGGCATTGGCACTTTCATGGGGGCCAAGGTAGTGATTCACATAAACCCGGACGCCAGGCCAGTACACCACAAGGCCAGAGCGGTGCCGTACGTGATGCAGGAAAAGATAGAAGGTGAATTGGACCGCCTGCTGAGGGAAGGCATCATCTCTCCAGTCGAATTCAGTGACTGGGCGAGCCCGATCGTGCCGGTGCTCAAGGCGGATGGGTCGATCAGGATATGTGGTGATTACAAGGCCACCATCAATCGGGTGTCACTCCAAGACCAGTACCCGCTACCGAGAGCGGAGGACCTCTTTGCGACGCTATCCGGCGGCAAACTTTTTTCAAAATTGGACCTGACCTCAGCTTACATGACCCAGGAGCTGGCGAGTGAGTCGAAGAAGCTGACCACCATCACGACACACAAGGGGTTGTTTGAGTACAACAGATGTCTGTTCGGGATTCGCTCGGTGCCGCGATCTTCCAACGAAATATGGAAAGCCTTCTCAAGTCGATTCCAAGGACAGTGGTTTTTCAGGACGACATCCTCATTACGGGTTACGATACTGAAGAACACCTCCACAACCTGGAGGAGGTGCTACGCAGACTGGACCCGGTAGGGCTGCGACTGAAAAAGGCGAAGTGCGTCTTCCTAGCTCCAGAGGTAGAATTCCTGGGGATGAGGGTAGCAGTAGACGGGATCAGCCCTACTGCGTCCAAGACGGAAGTGATCCAGAGAGCACCCAGACCCCGTAACACAACGGAGCTGCATTCATTCCTGGGGCTCCTGAACTATTTTGGTAACTTCCTTCCCAAATTGAGCACGCTGCTAGAGCCGCTACACGTGCTCCTATGCAAAGGTCGCAAATGGGTCTGGGGGGGGACAGCCAGGAAAGGGCTGTTAATAGAGCACGCAATTTGTTATGTTCCAACAATCTGTTAACGCTTTTTGATCCATGTAAGAAACTTGTGTTAACGTGCGATGCGTCGTCCTATGGTGTCGGGTGTGTGTTGCAGCATGTCAATGCCAAGGGTCAGTTACAGCCGGTAGTTATGCTTCCATAAGTCTGTCCCAGGCAGAAAGGGGCTACGGGATGGTAGAAAAGGAGGCGCTCGCATGTGTATATGCGGTAAAGAAAATGCACCAGTACTTGTTTGGCAGGAAATTTGAGCTGGAGACAGATCATAAACCCCTAACGTCCCTTTTGGCCGACAACAAGGCCATAAATGCGAATGCATCGGCCCGCATACAGAGGTGGGCACTCACGTTAGCCGCCTATGACTACACTATTCGGCACAGACCGGGCACCGAAAACTGCGCCGATGCACTCAGCAGGCTCCCACGAGCCACCACTGAGGGGGCTACCGAGCATGCTGCTGAGATGGACATGGCTGTTGAAGCTTTCGGAAGCGAAGGCTCACCCGTGACAGCCCGTCAGATTAAAGTCTGGAAAATAGAGACCCGCTATTGTCTCTCGTCAAGAAATGTGTCCTGAATGGGGACTGGGCAGCCACGTACAGGGCATGCCCTGAGAAATTTAAACCATTTCACAGGCGCAAGGATGAACTCTCGATTCAGGCCGATTGCCTACTGTGGGGAAACCGCGTAGTCATGCCCCAGATGGGCAGAGAGGTGTTCATCAGAGAACTCCACAATGAGCACCCGGGCATTGTCACGATGAAGGCAATTGCCAGGTCACACGTCTGGTGGCCAGGGATAGACGCAGATCTGGAACTTTGTTTGCGCAGATGCAACACGTGTGCCCAGCTGGGCAATGCGCCCAGGGAAGCCCCCCTTAGTCCTTGGCCATGGCCCGCCAAGCCTTGGTCACGCATCCATGTGGACTACGCAGGTCCTTTCATGGGAAAATGTTTTTGGTTGTAGTAGACGCCTACGCCAAATGGATCGAGTGTGACATTTTAAATTCAAGCACATCCTCTGCCACGGTAGAAAATCTACGGGCAATGTTCGCCGCCCACGGTTTACCGGACATCTTGGTCAGCGACAATGGCCCGTGCTTCACAAGTACTGAATTCTAGGATTTCATGGCAGGCAATGGAATTAACCATGTTAGAACGGCACCATTCAAGCCGGCCTCAAACGGCCAGGCAGAACGAGCAGTGCAGATCAAACAGGGGATGCTCAGAATCCAAGGAGGTTCCCTACAATGCCGCTTAACACGCCTCCTGCTGGCCTACAGATCCCGACCACACTCGCTCACAGGGGTTCCACCCGCAGAGCTGCTAATGAAAAGGACGCTCAAAACCCGGTTATCCCTTATACACTCCACCATGAAAGAAATTGTCGAGACCAGGCGCCAGTCACAATATGACTACCATGACAGGAATGCGAGGGTGCGATGTATTGATGTAAATGACCCTGTTTTTGTCCTCAACTATGCTGCAGGGCCCAAATGGCTCGCAGGCACTGTGGTTGCCAAAGAGGGAAATAGGATTCTGGTAGGTAAACTTACCAATGGACAAATCTGCCGCAAACATGTGGATCAAACAAAAAGGAGGTTCAGCAACCCCATAGAAGAAGCAGAGGAAGAACACAATGTAGAGTTCACTCCACCACAGGTGACCGAACACAGGAACCAAAGGGAGGAGAGCCCAGTCACTGTGGGCAGTCCGGACAGGCCTGAGGCACCGCAAACAGCAGACACTCAGGCCAGCGCCCAACAACCGGAGCCCCAACTCACGCGCTCTACAAGGGAGCGTAAACCACCAGAGAGACTTAACCTGTGATCCCAGTCAGACTTTGGCGGGGGGCGGGGGGGAGGTAATGTCATGTATTCAACTAGCATTGTAACCCATGTATAATCTGACCTAAATTGTACACTGAGAACACTGACCACTAGGTGGTGAACTTGTGGGAGACACTCCTAACCTAGACCTTCAGATATAAAAGGGGAAGCTCCACCCACTTCCAGCACTTGAGTGCTATGAAATAAAGTACAGGTCACAGACTGACCTTCTCTCAAACATGGGCCTCGTGTGCATTTATACTGTATAGTAAGGACGTATCAAGCAGGAAAACAGGATTAGAGTAATTAAGTAATGCAGGAGATGGTACTGGCACAGACACGATGGGCCAAATTGCCTTCTATTGTAGTTTTAAGATTCGATACTCTGTTGACAAATGCATGGAAATTTTAGCACTAATGGCAAGACTTAAGGTGGAGAAATGTGAAGTTATCCACTTTGGTAAGAAAAATAGAAAAGCAGAATATGTTTTTTAAATGATGAGAGACTGAGAAATGCTGGTATTCAACAGCACCTGGGTGTCCTTGTACACAAATCACAAAGTTAACATGCAGGTACAGCAAGAAATTAGAAAAGCAAATGGTATGTTGGCCTTTTTTACAAAGGGATTAGAATATAAGAGTAAAGAAGTCTTATTACTGTTAATAAGGGCCTTGGTGAGCCCACACCTGGAGTACAATGGACAGTTTTGCTCTCCTTATCTACTTGCCTTTGAGGGAGTGCAACAAAGGTTCACCAGACTGATTCCTGGGATGAGGGGATTATCCTATGAGGAAAGATTGCATACACTAGGCCTATATTCCCTAGAGTTTGAAGAATGAGAGATGATCTCATTGAAATCTGCAAAATTCTTAAAGGGCTTGACAGGGTGAATGCTGGGAGGATGTTTCTCCTGGCTGGAGAGTCGAGATCAAGGGGTCACATTCTCAGAATAAGGGATTGGTCATTTAAGACTGAAATAAGGAGAAATTTCTTCACTCAGGGGGTTTTGAATCTTTGGAAATTCTCTACCCCAGAGCACTGTAGATGCTCAGTTGTTGAGTATATTCAAGAGAGATAGATAGATCTTTGGATACTAAAGAAATCAAGGGATACGGAGATAGTGCGGGAAGGTGGAGTTGAGATAAAAGATCAGCCATGATCTTATTAAATGGCGCAAGCAGGCTCGAAGGGCCGAATGGCCTCCTCCTGCTCCTATTTCTTATGTTCTTAATGTTATTACGGTAAATCGAGTGGTTTAACTTGACACTGGTCACCTTTGCTGTTGCATGTCATGTGAAATAATCGCAATAGTCTCATTTTCATGTCAAGATGGGAGATAAATCTGCAAACATTTACATTACCTGCTGTGCCATTACTCAAATGTAATATAAAAATGTTACTTCAATCATTCAGATTTGTCAAAATCTTTTAGCTCATTAAGTCGAGAAAATAGTAAAACTTAGGATGTCATGCGAGTACACAGTGTATAGACAAGTCCAGGTATTTCTGTAGCAAAATAACAATATTCCAGTACAAACACATTTTGTCCACTTACATACCTAGAACTTTAACTGCGTTGCTGGGACCCTCGAGAATAAAGTCCTCCTCTTTATCAAACGTAGGGTTATCAATGCCCACTTTCGGCTGAATTTGTGCCAGCTTCTTCAATCGAATGGAAGAATTAAGGTCAAACTCCTGCTTCTTTCCCTCTTCTTCTCGTCTACGACGCATATCATCCTGTTGCTGGCGAATCCTCTCCAACTGAGCACTTCGACGAACAGGCATGGTTCGTGAACCCAAGTCATCAGGGCAATCCACTGCCATTTCTCTGTGTCTTGGTGGCTCATCACGAGATGAAAGGTCTATGTTCTTAGCCTCATTATCTGATTCCTCTGCAACATGTCCATTCATGTATGAGGTAGTCATGATTGATCAAGCTGATCAACTGAAACTTTTCCACTTATCTTACTAATATCTGGAACTGGTATTTAAAAGTTGCTTCGGTTTTAGAAAATCCATGTTAATGATGGAGGTACTTCTTGTTGTGAAATTCACATGGCTGTGCACTTAAACTTGACAAGACCACTACAACGGAGACTTACCTAGAAAGAGAGAGAATGACTCATTAGAAGAAAAAACAAATGGAGTTTCACCCACTGGAAAATAGTCACTGAAATCCAAAATAATTCACAATATATGCTTGGCATTTATTGTCTCACATCTTTAGTTTTTCCGCCACGTTTAGGGTGTGCAAGCACAAACTCATATTCCTGTACGCTCTGCTATTGAACATGAACACAATCTCACCAGACTGTTCAATACAATATACAAACCAATGGTGCCCCATATTTGAAGTTATTTCACTCTTCAGTTTTTGTCCCTCTGGTTCCCCTCGGTCATCCAATACCTGAAGCAAAGATGTAACCAGTTCCCAAGTTTCTGTCACGATCACTTAGAACCAACCACCGAGATTCAATTGAGCTTTCTTGAGAAAAAGCACCGAAGCTTTTCTTGACATCTCTCTACACAGATCAGGAAATTGGGGAGGGGGAGTAAGCAGAAAATAAAACACATGGCCCATCTTACAACTCTACAGTTTGTACACAGATGGCTCAAAATTATTTAGTTTTGCCTGAAAACCCCATGAAGAGGCTTACTAGGGGACACTATTGGCAGCTGAGTTTTTACTGGCACCGAGTTTCTCAGGGAATTTTGTGCAAAAGATACATACACTCTCTCAGATCGCTGAATACCATGGGGGCGATTTTAACCCTACTTGCTCAGCAGAATCCTGGCTAGTGAGCTCTTTCTTGTCCGAAAGCTGCTATGATCACACCATCTGCAATTTTAACCTGCTCGCCTGAGCAAGCAGCAAGGATACATGCCCGGAGCCGACAGGGTCCTTCTTTACAAATGCATGTTGCGGACCAATGACATAATTGAGACCTGACTGTAATTTTAACTCAGGCTTGAGTGGGAAATCCACCTGGAGTTAAAACCGGGGCCCATGTATTGGAGGCAGAGAGGGAGAGAAATATCTTACTCAGGTTCATGTCCAAAAACAACTAGTCTTCCAGCCTGCCAACAAGAAGAAATTGAGGGAGGAAAATAAATGCGAGGGAAGGGACCAGATAAATTGTTCACGAAGGGAAGAGAGGGAAACTTACATATAATTAGTTCAGAAATGATTAGATACCAGCAGAAAAAAACAGTGGGAGTAAAACCAAGAAAATGAAACTGTCTGAAGGAACAATAAAGAAATGCAAATATAAGGCAATTACAAGAGAGGTTAAAAACTCATAAGACATGAAAGGAGACAAATACCTGTGTATTCACAAACAACTTGACTTGGCATTTCAACATGGATCAATTCATTTATCTCTTTCAATGTGGACTAGTGTATTTCTCTCATCAGATTCCACCTGCATGGCTCCCACTTTTTCAAACTGCTGATATTTTCAGTCACAACTCCACCCAACATTCAGTATCAGCCTACAGTCACGTAAATGAAACAGCCAGCTGGCACCGGTCACATCGAGAGTGTCAAAGGCCTCAAGTTTCCACATGATTTGCTCCTGATTTTTAGGAGCAACTGGTGTAGAACGGAGTATCTTAGAAATCGGAATTCTCGTCATTTAGTTTGCTCCAGTTCTAGTCAGTTAGAACAGTTTCACTTTGGAACAGAATTTTCTTTTTCAAAAGGGGGCGTGTCCGGCCACTTATGCCTGTTTTCAAAGTTTCGGCAGTGAAAACTTACTCCAAACTAACTTAGAATGGAGTAAGTGAAGATTTTTCTACGCTCGAAAAAACCTTGTCTACACTTTAGAAAATCAGGCGTAGGTTACAAATCAGGCGTAGAGAATGGTGGGGGGGGGGTTTAAAGGGAAGTTTACAAACATTAAACACTTCAGTTTTACAAATAAAGAGCCATCATCAATAATAAATGATAAATAAATCAATAAATCAACCAATAAATCAATCAAAAAAAATTAATAAGAAATAATTTTTTTTTTTTAAATCAATAAATAAAAATTTTTCCACTTACCGACTGCAGCACCGGGAGCCCTCCAACAGCGTGCTGGGATGCCCCCCTCAGTGTGTCTCTATCTCTCTGTCTGTGTGTCTCTCATTCTCTGTCTGTCAGTGTCTGTTTCTGACAGCGAGGGTAGGGGGAGAGCAGAGGGAGAGAAGAGGGAGAGCAGAGGGAGGGATGGGGGAGGGAGGGAGGGGGAGGGATGGGGAGAAGGGGGGGAGAAAGGAGATGGGGATAAAGGGGAGAAAGGAGATGGGGGAGAAAGGAGATGGGGGAGAAAGGAGATGGGGGAGAAAGGAGATGGGGGAGAAAGGAGAGAAAGGAGATGGGGGAGAAAGGAGAGAAAGGAGATGGGGGAGAAAGGAGATGGGGGAGAAAGGAGATGGGGGAGAAAGGAGATGGGGGAGAAAGGAGATGGGGGAGAAAGGAGATGGGGGAGAAAGGAGATGGGGGAGAAAGGAGATGGGGGAGAAAGGAGAGAAAGGAGATGGGGGAGAAAGGAGATTGGAGATGGGGGGGGGGGAAGAGATTGGGGGGGGGAGGAGATTGGGGGGAAGGAGATTGGGGGGGGGGAAGGAGATTGGGGGGGGAAGGAGATTGGGGGGGGGAAGGAGATTGGGGGGGGAAGGAGATTGGGGGGGGAAGGAGATTGGGGGGGGGAAGGAGATTGGGGGGGGAAGGAGATTGGGGGGGGGGGAAGGAGATTGGGGGGGGGGAAGGAGATTGGGGGGGGGGGAAGGAGATTGGGGGGGGGGGAAGGAGATTGGGGGGGGAAGGAGATTGGGGGGGGGAAGGAGATTGGGGGGGGGGAAGGAGATTGGGGGGGGGGGAAGGAGATTGGGGGGGGGGGAAGGAGATTGGGGGGGGGGAAGGAGATTGGGGGGGGGAAGGAGATTGGGGGGGGGAAGGAGATTGGGGGGGGGGGAAGGAGATTGGGGGGGGGGGAAGGAGATTGGGGGGGGGGGGGAAGGAGATTGGGGGGGGGGAAGGAGATTGGGGGGGAAGAGGGGGAAGGAGATTGGGGGGGGGAAGGAGATTGGGGGGGGGAAGGAGATTGGGGGGGGGAAGGAGATTGGGGGGGAGGGGAAGGAGATTGGGGGGGAGGGGAAGGAGATTGGGGGGAGGGGAAGGAGATTGGGGGGAGGGGAAGGAGATTGGGGGGAGGGGAAGGAGATTGGGGGGGAGGGGAAGGAGATTGGGGGGGAGGGGAAGGAGATTGGGGGGAGGGGAAGGAGATTGGGGGGGGAGGGGAAGGAGATTGGGGGGGAGGGGAAGGAGATTGGGGGGGAGGGGAAGGAGATTGGGGGGGAGGGGAAGGAGATTGGGGGGGAGGGGAAGGAGATTGGGGGGGAGGGGAAGGAGATTGGGGGGGAGGGGAAGGAGATTGGGGGGGAGGGGAAGGAGATTGGGGGGGAGGGGAAGGAGATTGGGGGGGAGGGGAAGGAGATTGGGGGGGAGGGGAAGGAGATTGGGGGGGAGGGGAAGGAGATTGGGGGGGAGGGGAAGGAGATTGGGGGGGAGGGGAAGGAGATTGGGGGGGAGGGGAAGGAGATTGGGGGGGAGGGGAAGGAGATTGGGGGGGGAGGGGAAGGAGATTGGGGGGGAGGGGAAGGAGATTGGGGGGGGAGGGGAAGGAGATTGGGGGGGGAGGGGAAGGAGATTGGGGGGGAGGGGAAGGAGATTGGGGGGGAGGGGAAGGAGATTGGGGGGGAGGGGAAGGAGATTGGGGGGGAGGGGAAGGAGATTGGGGGGGAGGGGAAGGAGATTGGGGGGGAGGGGAAGGAGATTGGGGGGGAGGGGAAGGAGATTGGGGGGGAGGGGAAGGAGATTGGGAGGGAGGGGAAGGAGATTGGGGGGGAGGGGAAGGAGATTGGGGGGAGGGGAAGGAGATTGGGGGGGAGGGGAAGGAGATTGGGGGGAGGGGAAGGAGATTGGGGGGAGGGGAAGGAGATTGGGGGGGAGGGGAAGGAGATTGGGGGGGAGGGGAAGGAGATTGGGGGGGAGGGGAAGGAGATTGGGGGGGAGGGGAAGGAGATTGGGGGGAGGGGAAGGAGATTGGGGGGGAGGGGAAGGAGATTGGGGGGGAGGGGAAGGAGATTGGGGGGGAGGGGAAGGAGATTGGGGGGAGGGGAAGGAGATTGGGGGGGAGGGGAAGGAGATTGGGGGGGAGGGGAAGGAGATTGGGGGGGGAGGGGAAGGAGATTGGGGGGAGGGGAAGGAGATTGGGGGGGAGGGGAAGGAGATTGGGGGGAGGGGAAGGAGATTGGGGGGGAGGGGAAGGAGATTGGGGGGAAGGGGAAGGAGATTGGGGGGGGTGGGGGAGGAGATTGGGGGGGGTGGGGGAGGAGATTGGGGGGGGTGGGGGAGGAGAGAGAAGGGGGAGGGAGGTAAAACGGGCCGGGCCCGAGACTGAGACTTCGGGCAGGGCCCGTCCCCAGCACCAGATTTACAGGTAGGTGGCGTTGGGTCGGGTCGGGGGGGTGGTGGGAGTGAGGGAGGTCGGTTCGGTTCGGGTCGGGGGGAAGGGAGGGAGGTCAGGTCGGATCCAGTCCGGGGGCGCGGGGGGGCGGAGGAGCGGGTGTCGGGTCCGGTCCGGAGGCGGGAGTCGAGTCGGGAGGAAGCAGGAGCTGGCCGTGGGAGGAGCCTTATTCACGCAGCCCCAGTGAGGCCATTCGGCCAGGGCTAGGGGCTGCGTGCTTCGGCCCCTCCCACACAGTTCCGGGCGCCTGGAGCTACTGCACATGCGTGCCCACTATAGCGCGCATGTGCAGAGGTCCCGGCACTGTTTTCGACGCAGGGACCTGGTTCCGCCCCCTACAGCTCCTGCTGCGCTGCGTCGAGGGCCAGAGGACCTGCAGGGAGGTGGAGAATCTGGAGGGTTTTTTTAGGCGCACTTTGTGGCGCGAAAAACAGGTGTCCAGGTTGGGACTGCACCGTTCTAGGCGCGGCTCGAAACTTGGGCCCAAAATGAGTGCTACCAAGGCATAGCAATTATTTACTAGCAGTGCAGAGGTGGGAGTCAGAGTTTAAAGAAAATAATCGGAATTTCAATCATGTTCCCAGCTAAGTAGGACAACCCCAAGTGTCGCTGATTTCTGCCATTTACAAAGCAACAGGAGTAGGCATTTCAGCTCTTCGAGTGTGTTACGCCATTTGCCCTGGGTCTCTGTCAATCTTGCTCTGATTAGCTGGTGCCGAGGTTGAGGAATCTGCTTCTTTCATTGGACAATGTGTTTTTATTAAAAACAAATCAAATCAAATGTTTAATCGAGTCTTTCATATAGCTGTATAACCAGAAGCAGATAGTTTCAAGATTGCTTCAAACAGAGTCTGAAGTAGACATGAAACAGGCGGAAATCAAATCTGCCAAACTTCACCCCAGGAAATATTTTGAATTTCAGAGTCAATGTATTTGACTTTTCATAAAATGCATTAATATTTCTCTCTCTGTATTCAAGTACTCTAAATTTGTCATTTGCTTTACTGTGATCAATTATGTAACTTTTCCTATATTATTAGACTTTACTGTTGAAATACCAAGTTGACAATATTTCAGGAGCCTCAAAATTAAATTGGGAACCTGTTGCAACATTTGGTTAGTGAGTTGGTAGCAAACAGTCATCAGGTGCAGCAATCAAGCAAATCACTAGTGAAAGTGAAAGTTGAGAAAAGGCCATAGAATGGACCTCACCATCATCATCATCATCATCATAGGTGGTCCCTCGAACGAGGATGACTTGCTTCCACGAGAGTTCACAGATGTTTCAATAAAGGACCCGATATTCCAGTCCTGAACTCCAGTTGAGGGGGTGGAAGATGCTTGTGCTTGGATTTAAAAAAAAACGTGTGGTGACTGTTGCACATTAGCCACCACACTGGCTTGACAGAGCTAGGCCTTTATCTAGTGGCAAGGATTAACCAGGACGACTGGAGACCTGCTCTGCTGCACGGATCTAGTGCGCACACATATCGCAGTGTGGGCAGGTCCGTGCTGCCCCTGGGCCCTCGGCTCTTCTGGGCCCCGTACCCTCATTTGCCGCACCTCCGCCACGATGTTCCAGGACCCAGCACTCCAGCTCTATTTATAGCCCTGACCTGCGGTGGTGTTCTCGCACAGGTCGGGGTGGCCCATGATGTTCCAGGGCCCGGCGATCCAGCTCTATTTATAGCCCTGACCTGCGGTGGTGTTCTCGCACAGGTCGGGGCGGCCCATGATGTTCCAGGGCCTGGCGATCCAGCTCTATTTATAGCCCCGACCTGTGGTGGTGTTCTCACACAAGTCGGGGCGACGCACGATGAACCTCACCATAGCTCCAGAGGCAGTACCCACAGCAACCAACACCACAAGTTCAACTATCCACCTCAAAGAGGCCAACCCAAGCACAACCTATGGATAATTTGCCAAAATACAGAAACACTACATATGAAAATTTTATGTGGCAGCAATAGAGCCAAGCTATCTCTGTGTCAATAATTTGCTACACATAGACAATAGAAAGATGTCGCAAGGAATTTCACAGAAGAGAAAAGTAGTGGGTGCTGAGGCTTTGTGGGAAGGCTTGGAAAAGTTACTGAAAGCTTGGTCGAAGAGATGAGTTTTGAGAAATCTTTTAAAGGCTGGGGGCCAGACAGAGAAGTGGAGGAGTTGGCGGAAGCTATTGAAGGCTCTGCCACCAGTGGTGGAGAGAAGGGCCAAACACGTCCCAGAGTCACAAAGTTTTCTTATATCCAAATGTAGCAATCCAGTCATTGATTGTTAAGAACAAAAACTGATCAGTGCATCAGATGCTGTTAATTTTTATTTAAATGGCTGCTCTGTGCTGGTTCAAAACAAGTGGAACGACATTATTCGTGCACAAGACTGGTTTGCTGTAAACAACAGAACCTTTCTGATTAAAGGTCATTGACCTGAAATGTTAACTCTTTCATTCTCCACAGATGCTGCCCTGACCTGCTGAGTGTTTTCAAGCATTTTCTGTTTTTATTACTGTAAACAAAGCTGGTTTGAATTGAACATCAACACTAATGCCTTTTCAAGGATTTCTGGACGTGGCAACCATATTTGTCCAACCCAAGCTTTCTCCTTTGATTATTCCGAAGCTGAGTGATAGAAGCTCATGTGTTGGAGCTTAAATCCAGCAAAAAATGAAGTGTGCTGAAACCCATGTTTTTGAATTTTAAATGTTGCAACCTAGACTAGCATACAGGACAGCAACAATTTTGGTATCAATTAAGTGGACACATGGTTCAGTGGTATTCCTATGCCCTCCTACTACATTTCCTAATTACACTCAGCTCTCCCCAAAGTAGAAATTAATTGAGAACACAAGCTGAGTCACAAATATCTAACATCTCAAGAGGTTACAGTCTGTAAAAAGTGCTAATTTCTATTAATATATCGGCAAGATCAAATTTACCCGTTTTAAGGAACATTTGAATTCTAATCTTCATCTAAAAGACAACATAATCCAAGACTTCAAATTATATATTGAGAGGGGAAAGGAAGAGGAAAGTTTAATCTATACAGATGACAACATTTCTAAGTGCTGTGCTGGAAGAGAGAGAAAAAATAAGCAAGCTTGAATATTTTAAATTTCATTCTTAAAGGAAAACATGGAGTCACCTTCAACTTGTTATTCAATATCACAAATTGTTTAGATAAGTTAGCTTTTTCAACCAAAAAATTGCATTCCATTTGTCTTCAGTCCAAGCTCTGACCTTTGAACAGAGGCACAGGAGCAAATGTTCCCTTTAAGCTGCACAGCCATACAGCACTCCAGGGGTCCTGTGTCGAGGATGATCCGGCTATTAATTGAAAAAAAACACGCACACGCAAACTTTTGAATGGGGCACACAGCTCATTAAAGGGGCCGCATGGCCCCAAATTTTGTTTACAGGGAACATTGAACAGGAGTAGGCCATTCTGCCCCTTGAGTCTGTTCTGACATTCAATGTAAACATGGCTGACCTGTATCCTAACTCCATCCACCCACCTTGGCTCCATATCCCTCAATACTCCTGGCTAGCAAAAATCTAATTGATCTCAGATTGCAAATTATGAATTGAGCTAGCATCTACTGCTTTTTGTGGGAGAGTTCCACACTTCTCCCACCCTTTTGTTTCCCCAACATCTCTCCTGAATGGCCTGGCTGTAATTTTAAGGTTATGTCCCCTTGTCCTAGACTCCACCACCGGCAGAAAAAGTTTCTCTCTATCTTCCCTATCAATTCCTTTCAAAATCCTAAAAACCTCAATCAAATCACCCCTTAACTTTCTATCTTCCAGGGAATATAAACTTAGTTTGTGTAATCTCTCCTCACAATTTAACCCCTGGAGCACTGGTAACATTCTGATGAATCTGCACTGCACTCCATCCAAGGCAGATATATCCTTTTCACAGTGCAGGGCCCAGAACTGTACACAGTACTCCAGATGTGGTCTAACCAGGGCTTTGTATCGCTATAGCAAAACTTCCTTCCCATTATATTCTAGCCCTCGAGATATAAAGGTTAACATATCATTAGTCATTTTGATTATTTTTTGAACCTGACTACCACTACATTTAGTGATCTGTGTACATGGACCCCTAAATCTCTTTGTTCCCAGCTTTTTATCATTTATAAAATAATTGGATCGATCTTTATGACAATGTAATTTGCTGTTTGCTTGAAGAGATCAATATGTAGGATTTTTAAGTTTCTTAATGACATTATCACTCAGTTTGAAACACTTCTCTTACCGCCCTCACCATCACATTTTTTTTTAAGATTCTTCCTGCTCAACAACTGCAGCACTGTGCCATTTGGAATTTTATGTTGAGAAACAAAAAAGAATCCATATGGCAACAGTAATCTATGGTGTAGATTAAAATAAAATTACAAAACATCTAAATGTTGCTAAAATTGAAATACATTTCATTTTCATAGATTTAAGCAAAATAGATTTGTTGAACACACAAGTAAAGCAAACCCAAATTTTGCAACACAAGGGTTGTTGGAATAAGCAGATTTCTGATTCCTTAAGCCGGAGAGTTTTAATTGCTCAGAAGTAACTATCCCTTTAACTCTTTTAGAGCGCTATATTCAGCACCAAGTCAAATTAGTCCTTTGGAGAAGTGACAGCAAACCAATTCATCTGTGCTTCTAGTTATTCCTAAGAGGCCTCGGAGCCAAACGAAACTCTAATAATCAATCTCGAACTCAATGCCTGAAAAAATCCAATTGTTGATAAAAAAAAACATGTTTTATTCAGGATTTCATCAAACTATATGGAAAAAAAGACAAAGGAACACACGGTTGACAAGGATACTATCAGTAACTTACAGTTGTTTTCAGTATAATTTCATATACATGGGGTGAACAGGGTAAAATAATAAAGCATGGAACACTTCAATTCATATATTAATGGATATTCATTTAATTAGTTGTATGATGGGGTATAAGCCTGATGGTGGCAGTTGCCTGACAACTGCAGAGCACCAGAGGTAAGCAGTTTCTGCAAGGACAAAAGAGCACTCCCTTTTCATGGCCTGGGTACTCTTCCATCCCCGGGCAGGATCCTGTGCTGGGATTAGGGCCATCAATTAAACCAAAGTCATAGACCCAAGAAGAGAGCAGCAGCCAGAAAGCTCTGGGGTTCAAAGGTCATCCAGAGAAGATAAGGATTTAAAATACCGTTTTGCCATCTTCGGGATGCTGCTGAGAGTCCTGAAGACTCTCCAGTTTGTGGAGATCCAGATGCAAACTGCACGCCAAGTTTCCTTGGGCATCAACAGGTGCATAGAAAGAGAAGCAAGGGGGGGGGGGGGTCAGAGAACCCCTTTACGGGGCCAAGTTTCGGCCTGAGTTGCTCCTGTCTTTTTGGAGCAATTGGTTTAGAATGGAGTATCTTAGAAATTGCAATTCTCAGCATTTAGTTTGCTCCAGTTCTAGTCAGTTAGAACAGTTTCAGTTTGGAACAGATTTTTTTTCCAAAAGGGGGCATGTCCGGCCACTTACGCCCGTTTTGAAAGTTTAGGCAGTGAAAACTTACTCCAAACTAACTTAGAATGGAGTAAGTGTAGATTTTTGTACGCTCAGAAAAACTTTGCCTACACTTAGAAAATCAGGCGTAGGTTACAAATCAGGCGTAGGGAACGAGGGGTGGGGGGGGGGGGGGGTTTAAAGGGAAGTTTACGAACATTAAACACTTCAGTTTTACAAATAAAGAGCCATCATCAATAATTAATGATAAATACATCAATAAATCAACCAATAAATCAATCAAAAAAAATTTATTAAAAATTTAAAAAAATCAAAAAAATCAATAAAACATTTTCTACTTACCGACTACAGCACCGGGAGCCCTCCAACAGCGTGCTGGGACGTCCCCCCAAGTGTGTCTCTGTCAGTCTGTGTGTGTGTGTCTCGCTCACTCTCTGTCTGTCTGTGTGTGTGTTTCTGACAGCGAGGGGAGGGGAGGGAGGGGGAAGAAGGGAGGGGAGGGGGAAGAAGGGAGGGGAGGGGGAAGAAGGGAGGGGAGGGGGAAGAAGGGAGGGGAGGGGGAAGAAGGGAGGGGAGGGGGAAGAAGGGAGGGGAGGGGGAAGAAGGGAGGGGAGGGGGAAGAAGGGAGGGGAGGGGGAAGAAGGGAGGGGAGGGGGAAGAGGGGAGGGGAGGGGGAAGAAGGGAGGGGAGGGGGAAGAAGGGAGGGGAGGGGGAAGAAGGGAGGGGAGGGGGAAGAAGGGAGGGGAGGGGGAAGAAGGGAGGGGAGGGGGAAGAAGGGAGGGGAGGGGGGGAGAGAAGGGGGGGGAAAAAAAAAGAGAGGAGAGGGAGGCTGAACGGGCCGGGTCCGGCCGGGCCCAAGACTTCGGGCCCAGCGCCGGATTTACAGGTAGGTAGCCAAGGTCGGGTCGGGTCTGGGGGTGGGGGGTTGGGTCAGGGGTCGGAGGAGTTGGGTCGGGTCAGGAGGAAGCAGGAGCTGGGCGTGGGAGGTGCAGCTTGATCCACGCAGCCCCAGTGAGGCTATTCGGCCAGGGCTAGGGGTTGCATGCTTCGGGCCCCTCCCACACATTTTGGGCGCCTGGAGCTACCGCACATGTGCACCCACTGTAGCGCGCCTGTGCAGAAGTCCCGGCACTGTTTTCAGCACAGAGACCTGGCTCCGCCCCCCACAGCTCGTGCTGCACCACACCCAGCTCCAGAGGACCTGCAGGGAGCCGGAGAATCGGTAAGTATTTTTTAGGCGCATTTTCTGGTGCGAAAAACGGGCGTCCAGGTCGGGGCTGCGCCGTTCTAGGCACGGCCCGAAACTTGGGCCCTACAATTCCAATGCCGGACCTACAACTGGAGTGGGTGGGGAAATCAACGGAAATCGCAGCGCAGTGTTGTGGGGGTAGAGACCTGAGGTAACAGCTCTCCACTCTCACTTCCTCTTTACTGCATTTACCAGATTCAACCAAAAAGAAAATCTACACTTTATTTTAAGGTTAGCATGTCTGAGGTCAGCATGGTTGGGCTACAGATATTGATGTAGGCAAAAGTGGCACGGCATTGTTCCAGATTCAAATAAATGTGCTTATAAGAACAATTACATAAAATAAAATTTATAGGTTGGGCCTCGACTCATTGGAATTCAGAAGAATGAGAGGTGATCTTATCGAAACGTAAGAGATTATGAGGGAGCTTGACAAGGCGGATGCAGAGAGGATGTTTCCACTGATGGGGGAGACTAAAATTAGGGTGCATAATCTTAGAATAAGGGGCCGCCCATTTAAAACGGAGATGAGGAGGAGGGTTGTAAATCGGTGGGATTCGCTGCCTCAGAGAGCTGTGGAAGCTGGGTCATTGAATAAATTTAAGACCGAGATAGACAGTTTCTTAACCAATAAGGGAATAAGGAGTTATGGAGAGCAGGTAGGGAAATGGACCCGAGTCCATAATCGGATCAGCCATGATCATATTAAATGGCGGAGCAGGCTCGAGGGGCCGTATGGCCTACTCCTGCTCCATGTTTTTATGTTCAAATGATGGGTTGCTGCTGAATTTCCTTTTCAATACTTAAGTTTGGACAGAGAAACCATCACATATTTGTGAAAGTACTGTCATCAAGCAACAGGTTATTTTTAAACTCATTAGTGCAGCACAATTATCGGTGTTGGTTACACAAAGAATGCAGTGCATACTGAGCTTATGAATTTATTAAAAGTTCTTTCCTTTTGTCAATGGCAATTATTTGCCTCCCCCTCATTATTTTATGGATTTTTTTTTTTTAAATACAAACTTTGTCTACTCCTCCAGTGCAGCTGGAAATTCTCATTTAGTCAAGATTAGCATTCCTGTGGCATACTGAAGAACTAGACTCCTGTTTCTATAGTAACAGTTTTGTCAGCCATCAAGATGCCCTGGCACAGTACCAGAAAATACTTACATCACACCGGGAGAGTTTCCACGTTTCAGCTTCTTCTTTCTAGCTTTCTTTTAGTCCCACGTTGGTATAGGTTTCGTTTTCCTGCCTGCCACAATATTAAAAAAAAGGTTTTCTTTTAAGAATTCATCTATGTGCACAACCACAACATATAGTTGCTCCAAGCCCCAGACAGCAGATGGCTAAAGCTAGGCCATAAGAATCTGTAATGAATGATGCTAATAAAGCCTATAAAGAATGGCACTCGAAGTATCTGTTCTATTTATGTCAGTCACTTTAAGGGAGGGATTTATACCCGATTGGTAATTGGGCTTCACAAATGGACAACGTCAATTAGTTTTGTAAGTAATAATGAGTCACCATAAACACAGCTTTGCAAATCAGGAATCAAAATTAGCAGTAAGTGGGGGTACTCATGTTCAGACCGTACTATCCATCTCACCTCAACATCTAACAGTTAGATATCCCTGTAAAAGAGTATCCAATTTTCCACCCCAAGCTTTAAAGATTCTACCAGTCCAGTATTTGTTGCCACAGTACAGAAATGCAGCCTGTGATCTTGCGATGTGATTCAATTCCAAATATTATAAAGAGAAATGTGTTTCCTGTACATTAAACTAAAATACAAAAAAGGACCACAAGCACACCCACAGCTGATAATAAGCATGAAACCAATCCTAAATTTGTAGAGTGTTGTTTTTCAGCTGCCAAATGTATCAGCATCTTTGTAGATTTTAACAACCACAGCATATTCAATTTTTTCAGTGTTTAACATCATAAATACATAAGAAATATGAGCTGTGAAAGGCAGTTCCAGGGCAGGAATATCAGTAAAAAGATTGGGCTCCTATGGGGAAATCAAAAGAACATAAGAAATAGGAGCAGGAGTAGGCCATTTGGCCCCTCGAGCCTGCTCCGCCATTCAATAAGATCATGGCTGATCTGATCATGGATTCAGCTTCACTTCCCTGCCCGCTCCCCATAACCCTTTACTCCTTTATCGCTCAAAAATCTGTCCATCTCCACTTTAAATATATTCAATGACCCAGCCTCCATGGCTCTCTGGGGCAGAGAATTCCATAGATTTACAACCCTCCGAAGAAATTTTTCCTCATCTCAGTTTTAAATGGGCGGCTCCTTATTCTGAGACTTAGGCCCAAATTTTCCCCAAAGAAAAAAAAGGCCTTAACTTACCTGGATGCCCGTTTTTTTTTTAGGCCCCTCAGCGCTGAAAATAAAAAATTGCATTTTCTCCACCATATGCGCACCCTCTGGCGCCGGCGCTACCCGATGCAACTCTCCTGGGCGGAGCCTTCAATGTGCACTGAAATGGCACAGCGCATGTGAGGAAAAAAGAAAAAAAAATTCTAACCAATGCGCATGCACAAATTTAAAAAAAAATATTTTTTTGTGATCCCACTGCGCATGGCACATGCGCAAAAAAAAAAGACCTGCGCATGCACAGTACAAAGTATTAAAAAAAACAGCACATGTAGGGACTGTGGATCACCATTGAGAATCCATTGGTGGCAGATGTAGTTTCGCAGTTAGGAAATACAGCTTCGATCACGAGATAGCTGCAATGGAAGGGCGCAGAGAAGGCAAAAGGGCCAGGGACGGAGAAGGGGAAACCGTAAGGGTGAAGAGATTTCGCACGGATGAAATTGAGCGGCTGGTAGACTTAATCAAGAGTGGATGGCGAGTTCTTGAGAACAAGGGGAGCTTCGGAAAAAATAAGCTTAAACCGTCTGCACTCGCAAAAGTTTGGGACCAGGTCGCAGATGAGTTTAATGGAATGTCCATGACCCCGAGAACTGGTGCGCACCTGAAAAAGTGGCAGGACCTCGGACAACCAGTGACCGTAAGCAATACATTAAACTTACATTTATTCGGGCTTTAAAATATATGAATATTTATGCATTGCAATAACATCTGTAAATGTGATCAGTGTGCGTATGCGCGCATGTGTATGTGTGTGTGTGTTAGAAGGACCCTCTCTTTTAAAAGTTCTGCATCTTTGCAGAAGATGTGTCACAGATCAACCGTGAAGGGTCACAAATGGAGGAGGTGCGCCAAGTAGGCTGCAACTAACAGCCGTGGAGCAGAGGACAGCATCAATGATTAAATATCTTTTCTCAGAGGGTTGTAAATCTGTGGAATTCGCTGCCTCAGAGAACTGTGGAAGCTGGGACAATGAATAAATTTAAGACAGAGATAGACAGTTTCTTAACCAATAAGGGAATAAAGGGTTATGGGGAGCGGGCAGGGAAGTGGACCTGAGACCATGATCGGATCAGCCAAGATCGTATTAAATGGCAGAGTAGGCTCGAGGAGCCGTATGGCCTACTCCTGCTCCTATTTCTTATGTTATGTAAAAGGAACAGACTACACCTGGGGGTACAGGGGGGCAAAGAAGCAGAAGTCTGCAACTACGGGCGCGCACAGGGGTGGTGGCATCTACTGGGGCAGGATTGGCACACAGCGCTAATGAAGAGGATAGAATAATTGTTTTTTGGTTGATTTCGTTGATTGTTGTTTGTAAAGTTTGTCACAGCTCTGAATAAAGTTTTGAAGATTTAAACCGAAGTAAAATCACACCAATCAGAACGGTGCTGTACAAATGTTTAATAAACATTTTAATTTTGGACTTTTAACCTGACTCCTGCACTTTATTTTTTAATGCTGCACTAATAAATATTGCAGGATAACTGGGCTGAAAATGTAAAATGGCATCACCCCTTGTAACCTATTGGTTTAAATGATACAGGGGCAGGTTCCAGTACTACGGTGTTCATGGATCCTGCCTTGTTCTGGGTCACTGATGCGTGCAACGAAGTACCATGATGCATGTATCAGTGACCCTGACCCAGTCTGGATCCATGAACAACTTCGTTTTATTGTCCACCTAAGCACTCCAACACACCCAAACTCCAGTTAAACATTCAAGATATTTAATAGCCATTATGTTATGTCCACCTAAGCACTCCCAACACTCCCTTGAAACATAAAACATTTCTGGTGGTAACATTTAATATAAATTATATATTTTCCATTTAAGCACTCAACACTCCATAGAAACCAAAAGATTTGTGGTGGGATTATATATTTTTTTTCAATTTAAAATTCCACCTTTAATAAAGATCGCTGCTGTTTGCCTTTGAGCCTGGAGTGTCTTGCACTGTCCTTTGTGTGCAGACCTTCGGCCTGGGCTAGCAGTGGGCCTCGTGGGAAGAGGACCTTTGGCCAGGGGCTAGCTGGGGCTCCAGTCGATGTCCAGTCGAGTGGGGAGAAGACTGTTCTACATTGCAGAAGATGATGATGTTTGGTATGTTGATTATGCATTTTTGCAACTTTTTAATGTTTTCCTTTAACTTTTTGGATTATTTTGGGCCGTGAGGACATCGATGGAAAAAGGTACGGAATTTTTTTTTGCAATCATTCTTTTTTCATCACAGGGTCATCAATATGGGTACATTTTTATTTATTTTATACTTGTACCTGCTTGTAGTTTAAATTTGGTCTTTCAACTTACCTTAGAGTTTAATTGTAAACTAAATGGAAGTCCCTTCGACCAGGGTTAGCAACGGGCCAGCGCGGATTCTCTAACTGCAGGTAGGTGTTTCTAGGGTCTGTGCGCCAGTTTAAAAAATTTTGTAGGTGGGGAAAGTTTGCCTTATGTGGAAAGAGGGCGCTGAACCTTCTTTTACAGATACGCCAGAATGTATGGCACCAAACATTCTGCCACTGGTAGTAGACGCCGACGCCCCAACACTGGAGAATATTTGGAGTGAGCTTTGGTGCCACAAAATTCACTGGGCACCGATAAAACGGCGCCAGTGATGGGCAAAATTGGGGCCGATGTCCTCTAGTTTTAGTTTCCCCTATCAGTGGAAGTATCCTCTCTGCATTCACCTTGTCAAGCCCCCTCATTATCTTCTAAGTTTCGATAAGATCTCCTCTCATTCTTCTGAACTCCAATGTGTATAGGCCCAACCTACTCAACCTATCTTCATAGGTCAACCCCCCCATCTCCGGAATCAACCTAGTGAACCTTCTCTGAACAGCCTCCAACGCAAGTATATCCTTCCTTAAATACGGAGACCAAAACTGTATGCAGTACTCCAGGTGTGGACTCTGGAAAACCATGTACAGTGGTAGCAGGACTTCTCTGCTTTTATACTCTATCCCCCTTGCAATAAAGGCCAACATTCCATTTGCCTTCCTGATTACTTGCTGCACCTAACGTTTTGTGTTTCATGCACAAGGACCCCCAGGTCACTCTGTACTGAAGCACTTTGCAGTTTTTCTCCATTTAAATTATAATTTGCTTTTCTATTTTTTCTGCCAAAGTGGATAACCTCACATTTTCCCACATTATACTCCATCTGCCAAATTTTTTCCCTCCCACTTAGCCTATCTATATATACCTTTGCAGATTGTGTGTGTCCTCCTCACAATTTGCTTTCCCACCCATCTTTGTATCGTCAGCAAACTTGGCTACATTATACTCAGTCCTTTCATCCAAGTCATTAATATAGATTGTAATTAGTTGAGGACCCAGCACCGATCCCTGCGGCACCCCACTAGTTACCGTTTGCCAACCGGAAAATGAACTATTTATCCCGACTCTCTGTTTTCTGTTAGTTAGCCAATTCTCTATCCATGCTAATATATTAGCCCCAACCCCGTGAGCTTTTATCGTGTGCAGTAACCTGTTATGTGGCACCTTATTGAATGCCTTCTGGAAATCCAAATACACCACATCCACTGATCCCCCCCTTATCCACCCTGCTCTTTACATCCTCAAAGAACTCCAGCAACTTTGTCAAACATGATTTCCCTTCAATGCTGACTCTGCTTGATTGAATCATGTTTTTCCAAATATCCCGCTGCTGCTTCCTTAATAACAGACTCCAGCATTTTCCCAATGACAGATGCTAGGCTAACTGGTCTATAGATTCCCTGCTTTTTGTCTGCCTCCTTTTTTAAATAGGGGTGTTACATTTGCGGTTTTGAAATCCGCTGGGACCGCCCCAGAATCCAGGGAATTTTGGTAGATTACAACCATTGCATCCACTATCTCTGCAGCCATTTCCTTTAAGACCCTAGGATGTAAGCCACCAGGTCCGGGGATTTGTCCGCCTTTAGTCCCATTATTTTACCAAGTACTACTTCATTAATGATAGTGATTGTATTAAGTTCGTCCCTCCCTATAACTCCTTGATTATCCACTATTGGGATGTTTTTAAGTGACTTCTACTGTGAAGGCAGTTACAAAATATTTGTTCAACATCTCTGCCATTTCCCTGTTCTCCATTATTAATTCCCCAGTCTTATCCTCTAGGGGACCAACATTTACTTTAGCCACTCTTTTCCTTTTTATGTACCTGTGGGAACTCTTACTATCTATTTTTATATTTCATGCTAGTTTACTTTCGTAATCTATCTTCCCTATCATTTTTTTTAGTCATTCTTTGCTGGCTTTTAAAAGTTTCCCAATCCTCTGGCCTCCCACTAGTCTTGGCCACATTGTATGCCCTTGTTTTCAATTTGACACCATCTCTTATTTCCTTAGTTAGCCACAGATGGTTATCCCTTCTCTTTCCTTCTCATTTTGTTGCGAGTTATAAAATATCTCCTTAAATGTCTGCCACTGCTCATCAACTGTCCCATATTTTAATCTATTTTCCCAGTCCACTTTAGCCAACTCTGCCCTCATACCTTTGTAGTCTCCTTTATTTAAGCTTAGGACCCTGGTTTGAGAACCAACTTTCTCACCCTCCAACTGAATTTGAAATTCAACCAGGTTATGGTCACTCATTCTTAGAGGATCCTTTACAACGAGATCATTTATTAATCCTGCCTCATTATACAGTACTAGATCTAAGATAGCTTGCTCCCTGGTTGGTTCCGCAATGTACTGTTCAAGGAAACTATCCCGGATACACACTATGAACTCCTCCTCAAGGCTACCCTGGCCACTTTGCTTTGCCCAATCAAAGCTGACTTGCTTTTACCACGAACAAATTGCACAAGGGCAGTAATTCCTTTTCAAATTAGTAATTACCTAATTTTTACAATTTATCTTAAAGTTAAACTGAGGCCCTGAGGCCCAGGTGGACATAAAACATCCCATGGCACTACTTCGTAGTTTCCCTGGCAGTTATCGATAAATCAAATTACTTGGTTGATGTTATTGTTGAGAGCTACATTGATTGGCTGTAGGTTATTCGCCATCTGTGTGGACATTAATGTTGTAAATATTACGATCTTGGCTAACGTGTCAGTGCAGGACTGAAGGAATGTTGCATTTTTGGTGGTTGTCTTTTGGATGAGATGTTAAACTGAGACCCTGAGCACAATTTTCCCCAGTGATTTGCGGCGTTTTTTTTGGTGTGCGCCACTTTTTTTGGCGCAAGTTAAAAAATTAAAGTTTCCCCAATGAATGTGCGGCAGCATAACTCAGTTATAATTTTTTTAGGTTCATTTATTTTTGTGTCATAGGGAGTGTAACTTGATGTCTGTGCCAGGTTTTCTCAATTATGTAAGTTTGCCTAAAAAATATTTCTCCTAGATTGGCATATGTGACCACTCCCGAAAAACCTTTTGGTGAGTTAAGAAAAACCAGCATGCATTGAAAAATTGGCGTAGAAAGACTTTCAATAAAGTTTTGGAGGGAGCGAAGAACACTTAAATATCCATAATAAAGATTCATTTTTTTAACCTAAGTATGCAGTAAATGGAAAGTTGATGGATTTCTGTAATTTTCATTTTTTTTTTTTAAACTGACACGCCACCACTGAACGTCTACAAACAGGGCTCAAGGGTCGGAGCATCAGCCAGCAGAAACGGATACTTGCCCGTACACAGGGGCTCGGCTTCAAAAGAAGCCCGAGAGGAAGTGGGGGGCTGTGGAAGGCATCAAAAGCCTGCACTACGCATCAAATCAAGCCCACGTGGGTGGAGGGGGGGGGGGGGTCCCGATCAACTGCCCCTGCTCAGACCTGGGTGTGGTCCATATAGACCTTGTGGGGAGAGAGAACAAAGAACCTTGTCCTGCCTGCCTGCCATTTTGAGCTTCTTGCAAAGGTAAAATTTAATCAGGGGGCAATACTGACAATGCCATACCTTGTGCAAGCCTTCGCTGCATGATGGTGCTGCAGAGGAGACAATTAATTCAGCATCATTGCAATAGGAACCTCAGGGTAATGGGCAGGAGGCCTTACCCACGCCGGGTATATCGAGACAGGCCTTCGTACCTGCACCTGAGTGATGCAGACTGCGTCAGAAGGCTGCGTTTCCACAAACAAGTTGTAACTGAGATCTGTGAGTTAGTAAAAGCAGACCTGCAACCTAGAAGCATCAGGAGAACTGCTTTATCAGTTGAAGTGAAGGTTACAGCTGCACTTTCATTTTATGAATCTGGATCGTTCCAAGCTATAACTGGGGATGTGTGCGCCATTTCTCAACATGCAACACACATCTGCATTCGGCAGGTGACTGCTGCACTATATGCCCGGAGGAATGACTACATAAAGTTCCCCATGACTGCCCAGGCAATGCGTGACAGGACTGTGGGCTTCTCCAGGATTGCTGGCTTACCAAAGGTACAGGGCTGCATTGATTGTACCTACATCGCCTTGCGAGCATCTTTGGAGGATTCCGAGATGTACAGGAACAGAGAAAGCTTCCACTCCATTAATGTGTAGCTCGTGTGTAACGACATGCATCGCATCATGTCAGTTGATGCAAGATACCCTGGGAGCACCCTTGATGCGTTCATCCTACGTGAGAGCATTATATCTGCCATGTTTCAGTAGCAGGCAGTAAGGCATTGCTGGCTACTGGGAAACAAAGGGTACGGCATCGCCACCTGGCTCTTGACCTCCCTACGCATAACCCGGAATGCCCCTACGCATAACCCGGACGAAAGCTGACCGGGAATACAATGTGTCGCACATTATTATGCTGCGCGTCGCAGAGGACCATTGGCATCTTGAAACAGCATTTCCAATGCCTAGAACATTCCGGAGGCTACTTGCAATACTCCCCTGAGATTATCGGTCAGTTCACTGTTGTGTGCTGCATGCTGCATAACTTAGCCATCATGAGGCAGCAGCAACTGGAAGTAGAAGACCCACCTGAGGTGAGAGTGGCTGATGATGATGAGGAAGAAGCTGCAGATGACGAGGAGGAGGAGGACAAGGAAGCCATGCAACCTGGAACACAACGGCAGAGGGCGGGCCGTCATGCCCCTTTAACGATTACTCGAGCCTTGCGCCAGCAGCTCATCCATGAACGCTTTGCTGCCTGAAGGCTCAGCGGCAACTATCCCACATGGACCATATTTACAGTTTGGACCTGTTCCGTAATGTTGTGCTGTGTTAATGTTACAAATGATGCAAATGATTCTTGTTTACTTCAAAAAGTTGCGTTAATAATAGAACAAATAACATAAATGATTCAGTTATAATTTAAAATATATTTTATTCAAAAGTTTAACAAGCATTTGTTTGTACTTAACTTAAATAAAAATATTCTTGTATCAAACTTTAAAGTTTTCACTTAAGATCACTTACAAGCTTTAACTTTTGCTAACTTTTAAATTTACATAACTTACAAAAAACTTTTACGTTGAGAACAGTTCTAACAGTAACAATAATAACAGCAGCAGCAAAGAAAGGCTGCACCCATCTCTCCTCCACCTTATTCTAAGACCGTCCGCTGCGCTTGGTCTTGGTGACTCCACCACCCCTGCCCGCAGGCGATGGCGCAGCATTTCTCGGGTTGGTATCAAGCTTATTCTTTCGAACATCTCGGGTAATGCGCACTTCTTGATTTGGGGGTTAGCGGGGGCAGACGCAGGTAGCTGATGCGCTGTCAGTGAATATGAGGGAGGGAATGTCGCAGATAGTTGACACACTTTTGCTCAACATGAGGGAGGGCATGTCTTTTGAGGCTGGTCTGGGGATTGGAGTGGGAGTGGCAGTTGATTCTGTAAATGGGCACGGGGTCGAGGTGTGTTCCTTTATTGCAGCAGCTAACTCCAACATTCCCTCCATGTGCCCCGAGTGTCTCAACTACCTCCAACATTCCCTCTCTCATGTTCGTCACCAGTGTCTCACCTACCTGTGACATGCCCTCCCTCATGTTGAGCAAAAGCGTGTCAACTATCTGCAACATTCCCTCCCTCCTATTCACTGACAGCTCATCAGCTATCTGCGACATTCCCTCCCCCATGTGCACCGACATTGTTTCTGCTGACAGATATTCCCCCTCTCATGTTCCCAGACAGCGTTCCCATTTCTCGTGAGAGTGTTGATACTTCTCCCGACAGTCCCAATACCTTATCACCCACCCCACTGATGGTTTCCAGGAGTGATCAGGTAAGGTCAATGCTCTCCGCACTCATTGCCATCTGAACCACATCTGCTAGATCCTGCACCTCAGGAGAGCGCGGTCGAGCTCTCCTTCCCCTCCTCAACCCTGGGTTTGGCTCGCAGCATTCCAGTAGGACCCGCAGCCTCGGACGGTGGGGCCCTGGGTGTGCCTTGCTGTATCCCACTGGGACAAGCAGCCTGGGACGGTGGGGCCCTGGGTGTACCTTGCTGCATCCCACTGGAATCCCCAGCCTCGGACGGTGAGAAACCATGGAATGTCCCACCAACACTCAAACCACTACACAGGGAAGGGATTAGCACCTCAATGGGCAGCATCTGTACCTCCTCCAAAGTGAGTACAACAGTGGGGGCTTCATCCATCCCCTCCCCCTCACCCCCATGCTCTTGGTCTGGAAGGTGGGATTGGAAGATGTTCTCCTTCAGGCTCGTCCTCGTCTGAATCATCTTCTGCATCGTCAGAGTTGGCCTCAAGTTCTGCAAAATATTACAGAACAGACAAATGGTTAGCAGCAGAGGAGGGTGGCATTAGTAGGCACACACAGCACAGGCAGCAAGCTCATTTGAAGGACCACGATGAATGATAGCACACTGCATCAACCCTAGCTGACGGAGACATCCCCATGAACCGAAGCATGGCTAGCCCGCGCAGGACTTAACATTTTGGAAAGCCAGACAGTGGAATTTGCAGGACTTACCCTCTCCCTCGAATGTGGGCCCAGCTTGTGCAGTGGTGGTTGCTTTTCTCCAGGCAGGACCCATCAAAGCAGCGACCCTCTCTTTCAAGGCTGTCAGTGGGTGCAGATTTGCTGGACCTCCTCCTGTTCCAAATTCTTCCCGTTTGTTGTGTGCCACCTTCCTCTGCAAAGATGAAAACATAACTTTTTAGGGAGGGTGTCTTTCTGCTGGGTGGAACATATCCAGCTGGTCACATTTACAATTGCAATTCCATTGAATATATAAAAATATTACTTACACTAACTACTTGACCAAGGTTCTGCCACTTCTTTTTCACTGGCCTCCAGCCCTCGGAGTGGTCACTCTTGCACAATAATCTTGTGCAAGTTGGTTCCAGCATTTCTTTGAGTGGAATTTTTGAGTGACCTCTGCTGGTGTCCAGCTCCTGCCATCTTCCCTCAATCACAAGTAACTAGTGCCTCCAATTCATCCTGTAAGAAATTTTTGGTCCTTGCATCGCATTGCATCTTGTATTGCAGCTCCGATTTTTCCAATGGTAATTAAAGTTTTCATACACAACTGGCTTTTTAAAAATGGCCGAATGCAGGCCGTGTGCTGTACTGGGCATGTGCACCCAGTCACGTCAAAAACTTCTTTTTTTTCTCACGCATGCGCAGAAGGGGCGGCATCATTTTTTCGGCAACGACATTAGGCTCCACTCCCCCCCCCCCCCCCCCCCCCCGAGACTACAGGACAGGCTGCTCAGCACCAATTTCAAAAAATAGAACAGGGAAACTTGGCACATTTATTTTTGGAGCAGTTGTGGCCTAGAAAAACGGGCATAACTCTGGCAATATGCCAAAAAACGGCTTTGGGGAAAGTTGAGCCCCTTATCCTTAACAAAAGAACATTTCAAACATAAAAGTTCTTACTGGAAACTGGATATTGGTCACAAAAGGTTCCTTGAGATTCAGACTGTAGGCTAATTGGTTACATTAACCACAGTTCTGCACTCAATCATCCAGAGAAGGGCAAGAGAGAAGACAACAAAAAAATCACATAAATGCACTCAAGTACCAACTTCCAAAGGACAGATAGAAATGAACACAAATGTGAAACGTCCACGCGAGATCAAAACTGAAACTTCTTATCCTCAAACATCCGGCTTCCCATCAGCTCTTGAAGGGCTGATTCACAGGAGCATGGGTTCATGGACCACAACCACCTCTGATGCCTTGTCCAAGTGGCCATTCTTCATAGTTATGCCAAGACAGATAACCAGACTATTTAGATCTTGATGCATCGCAGCCAAGGCTGATGATGTTCACATGTGTACTTCCCAAGAGGGATCACTAGACAGTGATGAGTAACAACAGCCTTGACTGGTTTCTTCTCTAGCTCAGATTGAAATAGCGATTGAACCTGAAACTTCCTGGTTAATGTGACTCAATTCTAATTACACGGTGACTTTACAAACTGAGCCATCCAGAGAGCTTAGTCTATAAACTGAACATCAATCATAAAAAAGTATTCCAAATAATCACCATCAGAAAATCACATTAAACAGTTGTCGCAGGTCAAATATAATACCCATTGCAACCAACCAGTTTGGACAAACTGTCCATTCGGAATGCAAATAAAACATTTCCCACGATTCCAATCAAACATGTTGGCTTCCTTTGACACAAGACGTGTGGAAATTCAACAGCTTCTTTGTTGCAGAGATAAATACAGCTAAATTTGATGCTTCATGGAGGTTGACTCTTTTGTAAATACCATGCTTTGTATGTAAACAAATGACTTGCATGCCTTTCCTTTACTCTAATTTTCTATGCTAAGAGACATTAACGCTGGGAATTAGAACATTTGCCCATCGAGACAATCAGCTTTCGAACCAAGCACTCGTGTTGCATGTAGAGTAAAATTCCCTTTAGTTTAGCTTAACAATGAGCTGCTGACTGCAGTTATACTATACCTAAGGAGACTGCAATGCACAGTTGGCATACTGACCCAAGGCTGATTGATGCCCAGATAATGCAACAGTGGAGCACTGAATATGAATGTTCTACAGCAAACATTTAATGTTAGGAGTAAGTAGCAGTAGCAATGAAAACATTCCAAAGTCTTACAGGGTCGGAGTCTCACGTGACTCGGTTTTCACGAACCACTGGCTTGGTATTCATGAGCCACACTGTACATCTAAATTACTTGACCTTAATGCCCAAGGTCAAGTAATAGTGGCACTATATTTGCACTCTGAGCTCAATCTCAGAAGAGCACACTTATATCAGCATGACATTGCCCTTTCCCACTTCAGCAATCTTTATGGCCTCCAAGTTAGATTGTCAATTTAGTGCCCAATTATGGACCATTTTTGCACTGTGGCCCACATCATTAGAGATTTGGTTGACACTGCCCAAATAGGTTTTACATAGCTCCTGACTGAGGGCAGACATTGGGATGGCCAGAGGTCCACTTCGTGGGAGGAGGAGAGGTCAGAGTGGCCGCAGCCATTGTGCACACCACGTGCTTGCCAGGGGCTCTGCAGTTGAGTGGGGCCAGCAGCCGGAGGAAGGCCAGGACGCCGCCGGGAGGGAGGGATGTGAGGACGTAGAGAAGGTAGGGCCCAAACCTGTGGTCTGAGCTGGTCGAAGGCTCACCGGACACCGTCGGGATTCGGGTGCAGCAGCTGAGTCGGCCATGTCCAGTGGGGAGCAAAAGACTTGGCAGCAGTGAGGTCGATCTGGAAGTTAAATCTGACCTCAATGATGAAAGTGAGCAGGCATGGTTGAGGGATGGGCAGTGGGACCAGGTGACTGCTCTTGCAGCGTGGGTGTTAGGGGCAAGGGTGATACTTTACGGGTAGGAAATGCATCCACTATTAGGGCCAGGGGGGGTTTAAACAGTGGAGGGGAGAGAAGAGTGATGGATGGCAGCAGATGGCCAGGGTGAAATTTGTTCAAGGAGAGCTCCCGAGGGAGCTGCCATCCCGTCCGCCATCGTGACTATTACAACCATACTCGGGACTTCCATACCTCGGGAGCCGACTATCACAGCAAGGGCAGACATCGATGACTAGGTCCAACACCATCCGGTGTGCCCGCGCAGCCTTCAGTCGCTTGAGGAAGTGAGTGTTTGAAGACCAGGACCTCAAATCTGGCACGAAGCTTATGGTTTACAGGGCTGTAGTGATACTTGCCCTCCTATATGGCTCAGAAACGTGGACCATATACATAGAAACATAGAAAATAGGTACAGGAGTACCTTCGAGCATGCACTGCCATTCAAGATCATGGCTGATCTTTCCCTCAGTACCCCTTTCCTGTTTTCTCTCCATACCCCTTGATCCCCTTAGCCGTAAGGGCCATATCTAACACCCTCTTGAATATATCCAATGAAATGGCATCAACAACTCTCTGCGGCAGGGAATTCCACAGGTTAACAACTCTCAGTGAAGAAGTTTCTTCTCATCTCAGTCCTAAATGGCCTACCTATTATCCTAAGGCAATGTCCCCTGGTTCTGGACTTGCCCCCGCATCTGACCTGTCCAGTCCCGTCAGAATTTTATACGTTTCTATAAGATCTCCTCTCATCCTTCTAAACTCCAGTGAATAAAGGCCCAGTTGATCCAGTCTCTCCTCATATGACAGTCCAGCCATCCCTGGAATCAGTCTGGTGAACCTTCGCTGCACTCCCTCAATAGCAAGAATGTCCTTCCTCAGATTAGGAGACCAAAACTGTACACAATATTCCAGGTGAGGCCTCACTAAGGCCCTGTCCAACTGCAGTAAGACCTCCCTGCTCCTATACTCAAATCCCCTAACTATAAAGGCCAACATACCATTTGCCTTCTTCACCGCCTGCTGTAACTGCATGCCCACTTTGTGACCGATGAACCATGACACCCAGATCTCGGTGCACCTCCCCTTTTCCTAATCTGCCACCATCCAAATAATATTCTACCTTCGTGTTTTTGCCCCCAAAATGGATAACCTCACATTTATCCACATTATATTGCATCTGCCATGCATTTGCCCACTCACCTAACTTGTCCAATTCACCCTGCAGCCTCTTAGCAGCCTCCTCACAGCTCACACCGCCACCCAGTGTCATCCGCAAACTTGAAGATATTACACTCAATTCCTTCATCTAAATCGTGAATGTATATTGTAAAGAGCTGGGGTCCTAGCACTGAGCCCTGCAGCACTCCACTAGTCACTGCCTGCCATTCTGAAAAGGACCGGTTCATCCCGACTCTCTGCTTCCTGTCTGCCAACCAGTTCTCTATCCACGTCAGTACATTACCCCCAATTCCATGTGCTTTGATTTTGCACATCAATCTCTTGTGCAGGACCTTGTCAAAAGCCTTTTGAAAGTCCAAATACACCACATCCACTGGTTCTCCCTTGTCCACTCTGCTAGTTACATCCTCAAAAAATTCGTCAGCATGATTTCCCTTTCATA